>NW_024467203.1:899112-939391 GCF_000292625.1 Dacryopinax primogenitus
TGGTGACGGGGGAGGAAGGTGAGGGGGGGAGGGAGGTGAGGGGGGAGGAAGGGGGAAAGTGATGTTTCGAGTGCAAGCAGATGGGGAATCGAAAAGCAACGGAGTGCGTGTTAATAAAGGCCTCTGCGGAATCAAATCCTCCAACAAAACAGTAAACAGTTTAAAGTTGATGTAAAACACAACAAGAACAGGATCGAGCTGAGACTGCGAACGTCGCGTTCACCGTACTCAACTTGTGAGTCAGACGCGACGAGGAATATAACGCGACTTTCATGTGAAAGCGTTCGCGTGTCGGGAATAAGCATGTTCGGTGTTAGCATACATGGAATATATATAGCGCCTCGACTGCCTTTCTGGTGTGTACCCCACGGTATAGATTCCACCTTGTTATTATTGTCAAATGGTCCATATTGTAATCAACGCCCTGTGGAAACGGGTAGATTGCCCGGAGCATGTGTGGAATCCGGCTACGGAACTCAGTCTCTTACTGTTAGGCGCGCGGGGGAACTGATAGGCAGTAGGTACCAGCGCAGGATGTACAAAGATTGGAGAGGGCGTTGTTAGACCCTCGGTTAGCGGGTGCAAGAGTGGATGACTGGAGGACTAGCTGGCGGGTATGGAGAGCCTGGCGCACAGGCAGATTTTGACCCCTCCAGGCTTGGAACGAATAATGAACATTGGATTCTGCACTGCGTGCACTACGGCCTATACCGTCTCCGCTACAGGCGCCCCGGCTTCTCCTGCTGTTGCGGCAGCTTTTCGCGCCCAGCGACGTTCGGTATTTATCCTGTTCTTCTCGACTTTGGCGGTTATTCGTCGTGCTTGTTTGAATGCTAGCCTGCGCTCGTTTAGGATCGCTTTTATACGGGCTAGGGATTTGCGGCACTGAGGACGATGTCAGGTATGCTCTGGGTGAGGACAGATACAAAAACAAGAAAATGAGACATCGTGAAGAAAGAGTCCAGACGATTGACGCAACTCAAGGGAGTGGAAGGAGAAAGACGAGAAAGGGACCACTCACGCGGTTGTTCAGCTTATCGATATTGGCAAAATGTTCCGGCTTTCCGCCCACTTTCTTCCACTCTTCTAGCTGAGTGTGGAGGACGTTCCGTTCCCGTATGAGGATGTACCACAGGGTATGCAGGTCGAGGAAGGACTTGCGTCTCAGTTCCGGGGCCGACCAGCTCCTGCCTACAAAAGGCACGTTGGTCAATACGCCAGATGTATGGAAAGGGACGTACCAGAGAATTCGGTCCTCTTATCCCTCATCTCGAGCGTGACGACTTTGTCATCCTTATCCCTATGGAAGAAGCCGAACAAGCCATGATTCGGGCTGGTGACGACGCCCAGGTGGGGACGGAGTGTGCCGTCCGGGTTTGGGGGTGGGACTTTAGGCGGTGGGGGAGGGTTCGTATATGCTGAAGGGCGTGGGACAGCGTATGACCTGATGAAGGTAATGGGGAGAGCACGGGAAGTGGATGGGGAAGGGAGGAAGGAAGGGAGACGGCGTAGGAATGACATTGTGTGTTCTTGCTCGTGCTCGTTTGACCAAACGTGAACGAAGAATGTCGATCAGGGACTAGGGTTACGTAATCACGGAAACAGAATTGTTGTGCCAAAAGGTGAACTTCTCTTCCAGGCTCGAGTCAGGCTTACACTGACATCGAACGACAGTACTTATCAGCCTAGCACGGTCTCGCTGGAGACCGTTGAACAACGACGATACTGCTGCGAGGCATTCTTCGCTCTACACGATCTTGCCTTCGATTTCCATCTGCACAGTTTGTACCCGACACCAAGAGATACGCGCATATAGGCAACACTAGCAGGATGGCGGCTTCTAATGGGCCTATCGAGCTTGCAAAGGTTTGTCTCACAGACGTCCGATCGCATTCGCTCATTCCACTCCAAGACAGGAAAACGTGACTACCTCGTCGCTCTCGAGAAGAAGTATCAGGCACAATGGGCGGACCAGAAGCTGTTTGAGGCTCACCCTCCTGCACCTGGTGAGTCTGAGCAGGAGAAATGGATGGGCACATTCCCCTTTGCGTACATGAACGGGTCGTACCATCTTGGGCACGCGTTTACCATCAGCAAGATCGAGTTCGATGCTGGGTTCCAGAGGATGCTCGGGAAGAGAGTGCTTTTCCCAATGGGATTCCATTGTACGGGCATGCCGATCAAGGTGCGTCTTCTGCTCATATGCGGCCATATGCTCATACGAGTCGGCGTAGGCAGCAGCAGACAAGCTTATCAGGGAGATGGAGCTCTTCGGTGCCGACTTTGAGCACTTCGCCCCTGAAACAGAGGACGGGGAGGCCATTCACCCGCCCGTTGAGCCCAACCCGCCTGCCTCGATCGACAAAGCCAAGAAGGGCAAGGTCGCTGCCAAAGCTACGGGGCTGACGTACCAGTTCCAGATTATGGAGAGTATCGGTGTGCCTAGGGAGGAGATCAAGCGGTTTGCGGACCCGTATCATTGGCTGGGGTACTTCCCGCCTATTGCCATCGTGCGTCTTCTTCCTTCGATGAGGAATAGTGCTCATCAAGTGGAATAGGAGGACGCGAAGAGCTTTGGAGCAAGGATCGACTACCGCCGGTCGTTTATCACCACCGACGTGAACCCGTACTTTGACAGCTTCGTCCGATGGCAAATGAACAAGCTGCACGGGATGCAGAAAGTGCAGTTTGGCGAGCGGTACACCATCTACAGTCCCAAAGACGGACAACCATGTATGGACCACGACCGTGCGAGCGGAGAAGCCCTCGGACCGCAGGAGTATACCGCACTGCGCATGCAGGTCGTTTCCCTCCCTCCCGCCGCGCAAGTCCTGCATGACAAGGCGGGGGGGAGGACGATCTACCTCGTCGCTGCTACCCTGAGGCCGGAGACGATGTACGGCCAGACGAACTGTTTCGTGGGCACGGCGATCAAGTACGGGCTCTTTGTCGCCAACGACAAGGAGGCATATGTATGCACCTATCGCGCAGCAAGGAACATGGCTTTCCAAGGCTGTACCCTCCCGCGCGGTGAGGTAACCCAGCTCGCAGAGGTGGACGGTGCTGTCCTCGTCGGAGCGCGGATCAAAGCTCCCTTCGGGATCAACCCCGAGGTCTACGTCCTGCCCATGGAGAACGTCCTCGCTACCAAAGGCACGGGTGTGGTCACTTCCGTTCCCTCTGACTCGCCAGACGACTACCAGACGCTTATGGACCTCCGGAAGAAGGCCGAGTTTTATAAGATCGACCCTTCTTGGGCCGCACTCGAGCCTATCCCCGTTATCAACACTCCGACATATGGCGACCTCACCGCGCCCACGCTGTGCAAGCAGCTGAAGATCCAAAGCCAGAAGGACGTCAAGCAACTCGCGGAGGCTAAGGAGCTCGCATACAAGGAGGGATTCTATAGCGGTACGATGCTCGTTGGCGAGTTCAAGGGCGAGCCCGTGCAAGAGGCAAAGGGCAAGGTCAGGGAAAAGATGATCGAGGCTAGCCTAGCCTTTGCATATGCTGAGCCGGAGGGCCTTATCATCAGCCGTAGCGCGGACGAGTGTGTTGTCGCCCTCGTCGATCAGTGGTATATCGACTACGGCGAGCCGGTGTGGAAGGAGCAGGCGGAGAAGTGAGCTTCCCTCTTCGACTCGCGCTGCGGATCTGACGGTCTCTAGGCTCCTCGGGAAGATGAACACCTACTTTGACGAGACGAGGCACGCGTTCCAGGGCACGCTCAGCTGGCTGAACAAGTGGGCTTGTGCGCGTACTTACGGCCTGGGGTCGAAGCTTCCCTGGGATCAGAAATGGCTAGTTGAGTCCCTCAGCGATTCGACGATCTATATGGCGTACTATACCGTGGCGTACCTTCTCCAGGGTGGGTGCGCTAGCGCTCATCGTAAGATCAAAGCTGACTTCGTTGACAGGCGGTGTGATTGACGGTCACAAGGTCGGCCCGCTCGGCGTAAAAGCAGAGCAGATGACCGACGAGGTCTGGGAGCACATCCTCTGCGACGGACCATATCCCGAGCAATGTCCGATCAGCAAAGAGCAGATAACAACTATGAAGCGCGAGTTCAACTACTGGTACCCGATGGACATCCGGTCCTCTGGCAAGGACCTGATCAACAATCATCTTACGTTCTGCATCTACAACCACGCGGCTATCTTCCCTGAGGAGAAGTGGCCTCTCAGCATGCGTGCGAATGGCCATCTGATGCTTAACGGAAAGAAGATGTCCAAAAGCACCGGAAACAGTCTCACGATGCGGGACAGTATCCAGAAGTTCGGTGCGGACGCTACACGTGTGGCGCTCGCAGATGCCGGTGACGGTATCGAGGACGCAAACTTCGAGGAGACCACCGCGAACGCTGCTATCCTCCGTCTGCATACCCTCATGACTTGGTGTGAGGAGATGGTGGAAACCAAGAGCACACTCCGGACTGGCCCGAAGACGTTCCACGACGACGTCTTTGAGAACGAGATCAATAACCTTATTGAGATCACTAAGAAGAACTACGACGCGTGAGTCTTGCTCTTCAGTCTTACGTGGCGGAGTCTGATAGCCTTCTAGCACGAGCTTCAAGGACGCGCTCAAGTATGGGTTCTATGAGCTGCAATCTGCTCGTGACGCTTACCGTGAGATGACGGCGGATGCGAATATGCACGCAGACCTCGTCGAATACTTCATACGCATCTCTGCCCTCCTAGTCTGCCCTATCGCTCCGCACTTCTCTGAACATCTGTGGACGATCGTGCTCAAGGAGCCCAAGTCAGTCCAAGTCGCCCTCTATCCTGCACCGTCTAAGCCCGTCCACCACACTCTCCTTGACGCTGCCGCCTACTTCCGTGATACAGTCAAAGCCATTCGTGATGCTGAGATGTCCCTTGGAAAGCGGAAGGGTAAGAGCACTGCCCCAGTGGTAGATCCATCCAAGCCCAAGGCCCTGCGCATCTTTGTGGCCAGCGCGTTCCCACAATGGCAGGACGCATGCGTGAAGGCGGTCAAGGACTCGTTTGACGGGACGACTGGTACAGTCGATGACGCCAAGGTACGACAACTGCTTGGTGCTGCTGGCCTGATGAAGGAGAAGCGGGCGATGCCGTTTGTGCAAGCATTCAAGGCAAGCTGCAGTCTTTCGAAGCAGAGCAGATGACTGACACATTCAGCAGAAGCGGATAGGGCAATTCGGTGCCAAGACGGCTTTCAATCGAACTCTGCCATTCCATGAGATGGATGTTCTCCAGGCCAATCTCCCCTACCTGCAGCGGACATTCAACTGCGAGAAAGTCGACATCGAACTAGCAGATGAGGCCCGTGCGAAGGCCGGCCAGCCGACATATTCCGCGGCTGTGATCGATACCGCCGAGCCCGGCTCACCGAGCTTCACCTTTTATAACATCTGATTTTCTTTGTGCTGTGTAGCAATTACTAGAATCTAATGCAATTACTTCAGGATCCGCTGTTGCTGTTCGCTCCTCCCCAGACGATAGCTTCCGCTCTGAAAGCTCTGGTATCGGTAAATATAAGGCATACCTATTCAATCACAGTTGTCAAGCAGCTACATTGAAGAAAGCAAGACCAGGATATGACCTCTAAGATAGCCACCCGGCCGCATCGATGGCATATCCCGCACAAATACCACGATTCCCGCCTCCGGACAGACGTCGTGTCTTTTCAATATTTCCTAGAGGTTCGTATGTCTTCCTCGAAGTGTACCGCACAAGTTTCCCTTTCTAACGACCTCCGCCAACATCCCCCTGCAGAGGAATATGGGCTGCGCTCGACCATATGCATGAGACTCCCTCAACCTGTGTTGGCCGATACTGACCCTGCATCCGCAATCGGACGCCTCGAGCTGGTTCCCAAAGGAGTGATCAATAACCGGAGTTCAGTAATCGCGTCGGAATACAGAACTTGTCTCTCCTTTCTCGAAGTGGTGAAACCACGTGACCTCCGGTCGTCGCCGCATCCGCTAACATCCAACACCAGCCATGCAACATACCTTCCCCGACCATCCCCACCCGCTCCACTGTACGCGTAAAAGTGAGGTGCTCGGCTCGAGTCCAGGCGGAGTACACCGGCGCTCTGGTCCGTCTGCGACGGGAGCGTGATGAACATGTTTCACCTCGGTGTTTGTTCTTTCTCAGGCGGCTATTCAAACCGGACACTAGTGGCACCTATAAATTGCTCAATTGAATAGCAGAAACCGCGGCAAGACAAACAACCATAACTAGCTAAAAGAACAATCCATCAACAAACATCAACAATGTTTCCAGCACCATTCATGACTCGGACGATGGCCCGTCAGATACCTCTGATGGGCCGGAAAGGCATGGCCGTCGTCGCCCACCAACCACACGGCGTTTAGGAAAGAAGAGGATCATTTCGTGCATCATGTCAGTACGGGGGCGAAAGACTTCAAGTACTGAAGCGAGCAAGCAAACCAAGCATTTGGACCAATGCATTCTTTCTCTCTCGTGACTTGGGTCTTGAATGTTGTTGTTTACTGAATCAGGCGTGTTGTATCAGTATAATGCAAAATCAAAATTGTATGATATTTACGAAATGGTACAAAAAGCTGTATTCAGCCTCAGCGTGCCAAACCGCCAGATCGACAAAGTCCACCCCAATCACAACCCTTCCCCTCAAAGATCCGCCATCAGCCCCTCTACCTCCAGCTCGTCCCTGACCATCGACAGCTCCCCCACATGTTCCGGTCTCGTGCGAACAATAAATTTCTGGACAACGGCCTCCAGCGCTCGCACACGCCGTGCAATAGCTTGGAAAGCAGGCTCTTCTTCCAGTGCTGAGCCAAAACGTTGGCCAAGCATGCTGGCTGTCAACACTGCCGAAGCGCGGGAAAGAGGACGCGAGAGCGATGCTTCGCCAGCGTCGGTGTCCGTCTCGGTATGGAGCGAGGGCTGGGAGAGGTCGTACAAGTCCAAGAGGCCGGAGACGCTCGCCCCGCCGGTGGAGATCGCACTCCTCCCTAGACGCTGGACGACAGGAGTCAACGACTGGGACTTGTCCGCGTCCATATCCATGTCCACGCCTGCTGTTGTGTCTTCTTGTTCCGTTTTCGCGCGGGTAGAGGATGCACGGGTAACGAAGCTCGCTTCCTCTAGCGTCGGTAGGCCCCTTTGTGCGGGCCCGTTTAGCCCCATCTTGTTCAAGGCCGCTACCGTCTCTTCTCCCAAAAGCCTGCTCTGCCTCCTACTCGCCGGGCCCGCACACACCGGAGGAACATCAGCGATATCCGCCCATCTGGGCCCGACGAACCTCTCCAGTGCCTCTTCGAGCTTCTTCTGTCTTTCCCGGAGGAACCGGATCTGTTCTTCGGCATGGACGTTCTCCCTCTGCGTACCTTCCAGTATACTCTCGAGGGAAGAGTAGTCCTTTTGCAGCGTCTCGTGTGCTGCTTGTGTTGGACGCAGAGAGAGCAAGCTAAGCTGAGCACGGAGCTTCGAGTTCTCTGATTCTAGCGTGCGGAGTTTCGCCAGCTGCGGCTCCAGGGACTGCAATTTCGAATTCTCTGTTTCAAGAGCACGCAGCTTTGTGAGCTGGGACTCGAGTGCTTTGAGCTTGGTGTTCTCCTCTTCTAGCAGTTTGAGCCGCGTGTTCTCCGCCTCCAGCTCCTTGGCACGAGCATACCAGTCCTCCTCCCCCGGCAACAGTTCTTCCGGTAACGTCGTCCGCAGTAGATTAGTAGACTCGGTAAGCTTGGTACGCTTCGAGCTGGCTAGAGAACCCGGTGTGCTAGGCGTGTTGGAGCGCGGTCGGGCAGGAGGGGCAGGAGTGCGGATATGGGATAAAGACTGGGAACGTTTTGCGTGAGAGAGGCGCGCTGGGGTCGGAGTGGAAGAATTGGAGTTGTTGGACGTGGTCGAGGTTGTTGACGTTGAGGTTGGGATTAGCGAGGTGAGGGAGGTGAGTGTTGAGCTTGTCGTTGTGGGTTTGGCGGGCTTGGCTTGCGTTTGGGAACGACGTTTCATTTTGAATGAGGTAGTGGTAGTAGTGGTGGTGATAGCGGTGGCAGTGGGAGGTAGTCAGTGTAGGGGGTAATGATAGAAATGGGGTATCGCGGTGGTGAAAGAGGTCGAGGAGGAGAAGGATAGGCGCGCGTATTGGACGCGTATCACGGCACGTGGTCTGCTTCTTATTCAGGGAAACAACAAACAAATACAATAACAACCCTTGTTCATGTGTATCTTTATTGCAACTTTTGTTTATATTTTAACTTAGATGCAGGATTGGCTCTTTGTACAAGACGATGCATTGCGTAGGATCACAGAAGCTTGGGCAACAAGTTCTTTTGCCCTCTTTCTTCTCCATATAAACATTACATTCCCCGTATGACAATCACCGGTTCCTCATCGCCCACACCGAAAGGGAGACCATACCCATACCCAACACTCCTACCGCCGTGCTAGCCAAAGCGAGCACAACCTGGTCATCTTCCATCCCCCGGCTCCTAATAGCGCTCCATGTTCTGACGATCGTCGATTTCCAGTCTCGTTCTATCCATGGCGCTCTCTCCCGGGGTTCATGGGGTTCTTCTAGTGTGATGTCGGTTTGGACACTTGCTGTCCTGGTCTGCACCAGCACTGGAGGCACGCCAGCGCGAGGTACCTCCAACCCGCGTTCATCCCTCTCCAGCCTCTTGCCCACTTTTCCCACCTCCTCTCTCACCACCCCTTCCACCTCTCTCGTCATCTCCCCCACCCGCAGCTCGAACACCTCCGCCAGCCTCTTCCGTTTCCACGGTTCAACCACAACGACCGCCATCATAAACACAACCATATTGAGCCCCAGAGCAACGAGAGAGCCATACGTGCTCGCACTACGGATCTTGTCGCTCCACACTTGCTCCTCATGATACCTATGCAGAATAGTCTGCATGAGCACTCCCTGGCCCCTCTCGACCTCCTCTTCAGCCTTCTGCACTCCTTCCTGCGCCACTTGCTCCGTCTGCTCGTTCGCATGGTCCTGCCTTACGAGCTCGGTGAACCTTGACACGTCAGATTCGGTCCACATGGATTTCCGTTGCAGGAGATCGTTGACTTGTCTTTGGCAGGCGCTGCGGGCGGAGACTGCAAGTTCATACTCGCGTTTCGCGTTCCTTGCATCCTGGTGCAGGAGGTGCATCCCTTCCTCTGCCAAAGGGCGATATCTCAGTTTATGCAACAGAGAAGGGAAAGTGTGGGAGACGCACCCCGTTCCCGGACTTGCTTCTTGAGCCCCTCGATCTCCGCATACCCTGTAAACTGGTTCAGCCGCTCGCCGAACGTGGACAGGCGGGCGGAGGCGTCTTGAAATAGGGTGTTGAGGCGACGGTGGATTTGGATGGATGGGGAGGGGGGTGTGGGTGGGGGGGATGTCGGGGTTGCAGGGGTTGTCAGAGGGGATGAGGAGGGAGAGGGGGAGGGAGATGAAGGAGGGGGTAGGAGAATAGAAGCGGTGGTTGATGTAGGAGTGGTTGTCGAGGTTGAGGGGGAGGTCGAGGAGGATGAGGCTGACGATGAGGCGCTCGACAGGGTAGTTGCCTGTCGAGGTGAAGCCGAGTCTGTATACCGCCTTGTAAGTTGCAATCTCCCTTCTAATCTCGCCTCTAATAATATTCCCCTTCCTAGACAGTATCGAACTGTCCTCATCCTCTCCATCAATTCAAGGCAACCCGACATAAGAGAGCTCAAGTGCCTAAGTACTGTAAAGTCAATCACAGAGAATTGCAAGCAATACTACTAGTAGCCAGTCAATGACAGTGAGGAATCCTCGGCATCCGCGCCATACCAAACCCCGGACTAGTGGCTGTGTTTTATATAAGCACTGCTAACGGGCGCTTATTGTAACATGTAACAGGAGAGCGAGAACAGGAGAGGTAAGAGTATGCACTGCTGCACCGCTCACAATGTCGCACGACTGCACAGTTCACCCACCATCTATCTACACTCTACACTCTTCCCATAAACGTTTCCTCACCTTTTACTCTCTACGGCCACGCGGGCGTGTGCATCACTACTTTGAACTTTTACTCTACTTTAAATTAATCAATCTCACGAATGGTACCTCCAACTCCAAGTCCGCGACAAGATGTCTTCACTCCCAGGTACATATTTCCCTCCCCTATACTCCAACCCTGCTAACCTTTGCATGACAGCATGATAGAAACCTCGCTCAACCTCCGCCGAACAGCGTTCATATTCCTCAACCTCCAATCCTGCTACCTCGAGCTCCTACCGAGGGAGACAGCGCACCAGCTCCTAATGAGCATATTCATGCTCCGCGACTCGCTAGACCTCCGACGTTCCCGCCCAGTAGTAGTGCACATCGTCTCCCTCTCCCCGACCTTCTCTCCCCATTTCCCAAGTTCCTGCTCGCCGAGGGAAGGCGAACCAGTACTGGCCAAGCCTGGCCTGAGCGCGTTCTTCCACACCGGGCTCGAACGGCATCTCCGGGAAAGGAGAGTAGAGCGAGTCTACCTCTGCGGCGTCAGTTCCGGAGCGGAGATGGTCGCTACTGCCCTGGCGGCGCGGGACGTCGTTGGGGAGAAAGTGTGGGTTGTGGAGGATTGTTGGGAGGAGGACGACCCTGAGCACGGGGATGCGAGTTTGGACCTGCTGGCCGGGTTGGATATGCTCGTCGATGTACAGATGATCGAGGGGTTGCGGGAGGAGCGGCTGGACGAGGTTCCGAGGGAGAAGGAGTCGGGCGTGAAGCGCGAGTTGGAGAGGAGGGAGAAGAAGCGCGAGGAGAGGGAGAGGAAGGAGAGGCTCAACGAAGGGGACTCGCTGGCGAGGAGACCGGCAATGAGCAAGTCACCTCGGGAGGCGGGGTTTGGGGACGTGCTCAAGAACGCTGAGAGACCGGCGATGATCAAGTTACCTCGAGAGGCGGGGTTTGGGGACGTGCTCAAGAACGCTGAGAAGACGAGTAATGGGGCGCGGCTGGTGCCCAAGCGGAACATGGCGAGCTTGAGGCCGTGGTCGTGAGCAGGGGATGGTGCTGGGTTTTCTTATTGCTCGTCAGTTAGCTACGCCAGTTAGTCAAGTTATACACGCGTTCCTTCCTACACACCTATTGTTTCCCATCCTCCTCTTCAGCCTTCTCCTCTCTAGCAGTCCACCAATCCCTCCTCCCCTCCTCGTTCCACCATCGCTCCACCTCCAGGCCCACCGCGACCCCCCTCACTCCCTGACCCTGCATGACCTCTACCCATCTCCTCCCCTGCCTCAGGAGGTGCTCAACAGCCGCGATGTCGCGCTTACTGTACTCTCTTGCGCGGGTACGAAAGGCATGCCTGTACAGCTTGCGAAAGGCTGCTTGGGCTGAGGGAGGCTTTTGACGGATTGACCGGAGGGCACTGGGGGGTTGAGCTTGGGTTGGGGGGGGGAAGGTGGGGGGGACGGACTTACGTTCGGTAGAGAGAGAGGACTTGTTTTTGTAATGGGGAGAAGACGACTGGCATGGTCGTCGTGAAAGAGCTCAGTGTTGAGGCTAAAGACATTTGGAGTTGTCATATCGGAGAAGCGGTTCGGTTCCGAAGATTCGGGGATAAAGAAAGCATGAAGACAAGGCGTGGATCTTTCTGTTCCTCTGTTCCTCTTGTGACTTGCCAGCTCACGGCTCAAGTTTGTTCCACCCCTGCCGCTTACGATTCTTGGTGTACGTGGACTAGACTTGACGTGTCTGATCGTTCTATGGTCTTCGGTCGGTGGATCAGCGGGGCTCTCAGTGGAATCGGCGTCACACTAGGCTTGTCACGGTTGCTTGGCTTATTTACTGCTGCTCATCTTGTTGCCCTCGCGTGCGTTTGATTACTGTTGACAAAGGACATGTATGTCCGAGAATTTTTCCTGTTGGCCCGCGCCTACAGCTTCTGGAAGATGAACGAACAAAAGTCTCTTGCTTGTCTTGCCGCGTCCTTGGGAGAAACCAACTTCTCTATATCAAAGCTTTCAAGTTGCTGACTGTCATGTTGCGAGGTCGTTGCTATCGTGTTATTATGCTTAAACAATACCAAAGCGTCGCGTGTCCTAGAGCTCTGCCTCATGGCACGCACCCTTCGGCGAGTTGAGTTACTTCACACCGGGAGCACCAAATTTCCGCTATCACTTGTACGGGGGTTGCTGCTGACTTCTGCCCTCATCTGTCGCTACATATTGTATGCATATGGGCACTGAAGTTGACTAAATAGTTGTGTCTCGGATAACTCTTCCAGATGGGCATCCTCCGGTAAAATGATCGACAAACGTCCTGAGCTCCGGGAACGAAACTCCCAATTTTTCAAGATTGCTATAATTATTGACCGCTATTCTAAGGGATCCTGGCTCCTGTCGTATGCCTGCCGACTGTGTGAGGTATTAGAGGGAAATAAATCTCGCGGTCGCCTACTTGCTGGGCCAGTCGCACCTCTTCAAGACAAGACTTCGCTAGCATTCTGAGGATGCACCCAACCCTCCGTTGTCTCCTATCCTCCACTTGTGGTACTACAGATCAACTATTATCATCGTCACCGCACGGACGGATCAAGGGACCGCTTTCTAGGTATTCAATATCCCTCCTTGGTTTCCTTCCTTGATCGAGTAACTGCCACAACCGGGCAGGATCACGTTAGGCGATGCTCTCCCCGGCCAGCGCAGCCCTCTTCGGGGACATTATCAATAACACCACCAGAAGGTTGTGGTAGCTCGGGGAATGCCATATTCACTGGTCTTTCGTGGAACTATCAGCGTGCCTCGCAGTCCATACCCGGGCGCGCTTAGATTAGATAAACTCTCAGGTCGGCAACTTCTCTCCGGTTCTTCGTCATCTGTGTCGCCTCATTCTTCTCATGGATTCTGAGTCTTTTTCATGCTGTGTTCGGCCTCCACGGACTAGATCCCGCTCTATACCCCATTCCCAACGAAGGGACAATAGTATCAACTGCGGCGCCTGAAACTCCAAGGTCATGCACTGCCCGCCCCAAATCCCAATATTTCTGAGGCATTTTGGCTGTTGTTCGCTGGACGAAACTCCACGGTTTCCCGCGTGGGAGGTAGGCGCCTCACCTCTGATAGGCCCAAAATATCGCGCAGAACTTGCCTTTTGCGGGCACGGGATTGCGGATAACCCTCCGTACCACACGACTTCAGTGGTTTAGCGGATAGCTACCTCAATGTCCCCTAATTACTGAGGAGAACCCACAGCGTATATACACCTCCCATGTAGTGGTCCACCCCTCTCAAGCCCACCCGTTGAAACCTGCCTACCACACAACAAACACTCAACTTTCAAATCAATACCAATGGCCGTGAGTTAATCCTAAGCAACCTGCAAGTTGCTCGCTCATATCTTCGGCCTATAGCCTACTCCCGTTGTTGAAGTCGATGCCCACTGTGGCGAGTCCAAGTGCAACTGCGGTGACTCCTGCGCCTGCGCTGTGCGTGTCTCTCAACAGTCGTCCTTCTACCAAACCTGACACGGAGTTCCTTAGCCCAACGAGTGCAAGTGCTAAATGCGCTGCCCTACGTCCTATGTCTTTGAGGAGAGGCAGATGATCTTCAATTCTGGCACGTGACGGAAAGCTGCACCGAGTACTGCGAAACGTGTATCTGGCCCTGTCTTCTTGTAATGTTGAATAAATTGGTTGATGTTGGAGTTCATTTGTGCTTGGGAGCTGAATTGAGTACTGGTTTGTGAAGAAACTTCACCAAGATGGTCGTGATTACGCAAGAAATATTGTTATAAGGGCGACGGGAGATTGAAGGTACATAAGCCGTTTAATATATACATACAAATGTATATTCTACATATCAGAAAGAACTCAGTGTAGCCTCTGAAGTTCCTCTAGCATTTGTACAATGTCATGGTATCGATTTCCCAGCTGTTCATATTTATTCTTCCCCTCCAAAATGCGCATGACCTCATCTGAGGAAGGGTCAAGGTACAGGAACTTCTCCACGAAGTCCCCATCGATAAAACCAACCGCATGAGTGTTCTGGGTGAGTATTGTAGGAAGACCTGGAGTTGATTGGGGTGCGCGTCGTCTGTAGAGGGCCAGTTTTAGTGAAGGTTATCGGACGATGCGTCACGAAACGTACCTGCTGTGTTCGACTTTGCCAGGGCCCTGGATCACCGACCCAATATTCCGCTGCAGGTTGGAAAGCTGCATCGACAGGTCCTCATCCAACGATGCGACAATGCCAATCCTTCCTGTATTCGTGCAGAACACAAGGTTGCCCCTCCCCGCATTGTTCCCGCCTGCTCCAGGAGCGGCAGCATTCAGACTCGCCCTCCTGAACCTATTGATCCCCTCTCCGAAATACCACATCCCATCCCTTTCCAGCTTTCCGTCTTTCCGCCATGTGACAATGTTGTTATTGAGCTCAGCCCCAATGACGCCTCCTTCATCGATTGATTCAAGCGTTTGAATCCAGAGGCTGGCATAATCATGATAGAGCGTCTCAAGTTTGGCACCGGTCCAACGGAGGATGCAAACTGCCCGCATTGCGTCACCAACCAGCAGCGTGTTGCCACGACAGATAAGGGAGGAGGCCACGTAAGCCGAGGACCACTTCGCAACAGACTCAATTCGAATATCATCGTGGCTTCGATGAAGTGAAAACACTTGTAACTGTGAAGATATTAGATGCTGCGAAGAACAGACCGAGTTTGACTTACCGTCCCGTTTATCGCGGCCGCAAGGTTGGCGCCCACGTTCGTGACAGCATACACGCATCCACCTACATCATGCGATACTACGAGCTTTAATTTCCGATTTGGAACCTCCTCAAATATGAGGATGCGTCCTTTTGATACGTCCTCTTCAGCCCCAGTGGCTTCATAAGTGCCAACAACGAGAAAGTCCGAGTCCTCTTCCCCAGTGGAGTCGGGTATTGTTGTTACGCACATCATTTGCTCGTCTGGACGTGCAGTGAAATTATTGAGATCTGGGGAAGAAATAAGGTCCCCCTCAGTCTGCACAGTAGTACAGTACTTACACTCGAATGTGATATCGTCGAATAACTTGAAGCTGGAACTGTAGATCTCTCGATCGTCCTCTCGATTGAGCTCTTTTCTTTGACAAACGACGCCGTAAGCCCGCAACCCTCTGTGGTACGTCAAGCGAATTGGGGTATCTAGACCAAGTGATATCTGAACAAACCATCAGAACAGCACGCAAAGACATCCTAATCACGCACAGTTCGAACATCTATTTTCTGAGATTCTCGTATCTGACCAATGAGCAAGGTTGAAGCAGACGCAAATATAAAGGATGAGGGGAATTGAGGGATATGTAATACCGAGCCGGCATGAATATCCTGTGACAATGTGAATGGGAGACATGTTCAGCGACAGAGGCGGCGCCTTACCCGCAGCTTGATGGGAGATGCCGTTAACCGGTCATTCTTTAAGAATAATAGCGCTGGTCGGTCACCACAAGCGAAAATATTTGACTCCCTCCCCAAGTCCGTGCAGGCATTCAGCATGATCGGCTTCGTGCCCAGGCTGAAGATCTTCTTATCTGTCGCACGTACGGAAGGCTCACCGAGGACGATCTCTGTCTTGAGAGCGTAACTAGAGATTGTACCATTCCCGAGGCCTACAAGAAGGTGAGGTCGATTACTGGTGCCGAAGGTTGTCAGAATGGTCGAGACGGGTAGGTGATCTTCTGGGGAGATTGGTTCTGCTAGCTTCAACTCCTCGAACCTGTGCGTCTCGTCGCCCAAATAGAATATCTTGACTTGATTCGTGCCCCAGAACCCGATGGCAGCATAGTTGCCCAACTCCGCGGAGAGTGTTGGATCCAAAGCAATACAAGATATTTCCGTCAATCCCCAGCTTCCCGGAGATTTCCAGTCACTACCAAGAATTCAAAAAAAATGAATAGGGAACTTAAAGAGCCACGATTTACTCACTTCGCAACGATGAACTGATCACGTTGGGGTATTAAGTGAACGAGGTAGCCGCCCTTCAAGCCTGCAACCACTCGCTGACCGTTGACAGCGGCACAGACAATCTCCACATGAGGTTTCCAGATGGACCTCTGCTCCCAAGTGATAAGGTCGATAGCGACAACGGATCCAGCAGTAACCTGGACAAAGATATCGTCCTCTCTGATGTTGCCAGCCGCTAAGGTAGGTACTTGTCGTACAATACCCCGTGCTTCGGACTCGTCGACTTCCTCGAACTGCGGAGAACTGTCGTCGCCCCTCATCGAGTAGAGCGTAGTTCGGTGTAAAGAACTTGTAACGAGATATAGATGATATCTGGTTCCACTGTGAGCTAGCAGTAGAACCGAAGGGCATAAGACTTACTCAGCGTCGAAGTTTATCTTCAAAGGGAATATCGATCTTGTATTCATCACCTGCTCAAGGAGTCCAAGCTCCTCGAAAGCCACTCCACTCCTTACAACTCTCAGACTGCCCGTGTTCATCCTGCCTGAGGCAGTCACAATCTGTTGTTGACCGATCTTTTCTGGGTCTGTCACGACGAAATCCGAGATCGGCGCGAGGTTGAGATGCGTGTCAAGGACGGCGATATTTCCGGTGCCACAAATGGCACTCGGGGTGAGACTGATGAGCTGTGAATCTCCGCATTTTGAGGTTACGAAGAAGTAGGATGATGTAAGATGGGTGATACTGCTCGGTGATGATATCTGCAGAAGACGGTTGAGAAGATTATGAGACACGAGCGGTAGTGTCTACCTCTCCTAACGCTTCTCGTTGTATGCTAACAACAGGTCCTTCCGATTGTCGCCTGTGCAGCGCAAGCAGATAGAGCTTGCCGTACTCGTCGCTCACCAACAGCTTCTCCTCGTCGATCGCGCATGTACTAGTCCCCAAGTAAGCACCCTGTGTCTCAGGATAACAACAGTAACTCACGCAGCAATCCTCCCCCAGGGTAGGCCAACCTTCGCCTCTTCTACTCTGGGAGGCTTCGACTTTCCCTTCTTCTCCTGTGTCGGGCTGCCCGCAGTACTGCTCCTTCTCTTTCCCTTCGGATCCGGCGCACCTTCTTCTTTAACCGCATACCATCTCGCCTGCCCTTCGCCAAATACCATTACGCCTGCTCGAGCTCCCGGTCGAGGAGGTGGGACGCCCACCACAGAAGTCGCCTCCCATTCATCGTCGAGGTTAATGTCGGGAATATGTGCGGTCGGCTCTGAGATATCAAGCGAGGCGAGGGACTTGGTGGATCCAGGTTCCGGTACGTGTTTTAGTGAACGTGTGACGAGGTGCCGCTTGCCATTCTGGTCTATGTGCAGAAGTGCAAGGGTAAATGGAGAGCTGGTTGATAGGGGAAGGAATGCGAAGGAGAGCAAGTTTTGTTCGCGTATCCTTTTCATACTGTTAGATCACTGCGGTCTGTTGCCAATAAAGACAGACTCACCGTACATCAATATCCTTTCCCTTGCCATCCTCCCCGAAAACCGTGACTTTCAAGCTGCCTGTATATGCAGAGGTGACAGCGACACGTCCAGATGGATGGACGATGGAGGTCTGGCAATACTCCGCAATCCGCCCTGCACGCGCCTTGAGCGATGCTGAGTGAACCACTTCAAATTGCGGGTTGGGTGTGGGGCTATATGCCAAAGAGAGCAGATACGGATCAGGATGATCAGTTGTAACCAGTATGTGGGACTGCTTATCCTACAAAGCCGGTTATGAACGTCATCGGGTTGAATAACCTGTCAAGGGACGTTGCTGACCTCTCGTTTGACCTCTGCAATGTTGGTGATCGTGCCCCAGATCTCGAGGTCGCACACGCGCTTGAGCCCTTCGGGTGACAGGTTGTACAGCTCGACCCGGTTAACCTTGGCCACGACCAGCTGTACGCTTCCGGAGCCGGTGAAATCACCCCGAATGGAGTCGACCGCCGCAGTCGGCTGGTGATGGGTCACGACGTAGCGCATCTTCGTATGCGAAGATGAGGTACGAATAGGCTATAAGAGACGGGCAGTTCACACCTAACGATGGTGGCCAGCGCTGAATAGGGGCCTGGGAAGCTCGCACGACGTCCCAGAACTCTGTGGCACGTGGAGCACCTCCACACGCTGTTCAATCGTCCAACCACTTGCATGCTTCATTTCAGACCGAAATGTTGAGCTCAGATTCTTATATTCTGAATAGTTATACCAGAAAGTGTAACGCTCAGCATTGAGATTAAACAGAACTCAAGTCATGTGCTAACGCCGATTCGGACCTTTAACGCCGTTCATTGATAAGGTTACAATGATCCTGCCTATACCGGGGTATACCTCACAATAACAAACCATCAATATCTACCACCTCCATCTCCACTCTTATCAAAGTTTCCTCCCACCTTTCGCATCAAGAATTCGCCGTATATTACAGGTTTGTACACGGTCTTCTCTGCCAGCAGCACTCGGGCATAGGCTTCGCTCTGCTGGTCTGCTGAATCGCGCAGAGACGAGAGGAGACGATCCACTCCGGTGAGGGGTGATACGAGCGCGTCGAAGGCGGGCTCGTAGAAGAATGGGATTCTGGTGAAATGGTCAGTGGGTGTTGCAGATGGTCATCCAATGCGTGCATACGATATACTGTGGGCCAATATCAGCATATATTCCTTCCGGAAATGGTTCTGCGACAACATACCGATAATTTCCTCTCTGATGTAACACTCGATGCAAGGTACTCCTGTACAGCCCTCTAGTCCATATCTCCCACATCTCCCCTATGTTGCACACAATACATCTCTCCACGGGATCAGCAGATATCCATGTGCCTCTCACACCATTTTCAATGGCTGGGCCAAGATCCATCCTTTCTCTTGGATGTTCACTCTCAGATATCGTTGGTGTGGCAAGCCCAGTATGGGCCGATATGGAGGCTGAGGAAGCGGGCTCGGGGAGGAAGACTTGTAGCGCGCCTTGTGTTTTGTCTGCCCATAGGAACGTAAGACACCCATAGTCCTTATGGGAACCGCAAGAAAATCCATCGTGTCCTGATGGAAGAGGAGGGTATCCGATGACACGCAGAACCCAGAACGAGTTCTCGACTTGACGACGAAGGGAGGCCCATTCGGAAGGAGTGAGCTGCAGACCAAGTGCCATTCTAGATGGCTCACTCATTCAGATCTTGTTGGCATTGAGCGGTAATAACGTTTCGACGTACGCCTCCATGACAATCAACCCCAGTTCCTTCATTCTTCCTACCCAACGTTCAAATCGCTCCCTAAATCGCGGGTCCGGTGGCCATTGGTTCTCCCCACTGAGAGGACGTACACCGGCCTGTTCTGGCGCACCGGGTGTTGCTGGTGGCGACGGATAAAAGGGAGAGGGCGCGTAAAAGTCGAGCGCCTCATGCGCATCTGGCTTGCCGCGGGTGACGTTCTCGTTCAGTTTCTGGTATCCTACCAGCGGCACGCTAGTCAGTAAAGTATCATGATAGAGCTCAGTCTCAGCGCACCGCGTGCCCAATCTCCATTTCCCAGCCATATCTTCTCTTTCTCATCTAGAGGCAAATCGAAGAATTGCTGCACTAGACTTCGAAGCTCTTCTGTTTCCTCGTTCGTTGCAAAGCCGGTCAAGTCGAGGTAGAAAAAGCCATAAGTTATGCAGGCGTCGTGTAAGCGCTTAGCTGTTGCAAGTCGTTCGATGGGCTCAGATAAGGGAAGTAAAGGGAGCAGAGGGATGATGGGCAGAGACATGACGTCGAGTGGACTGGGGGTGGTGAGGTAACATATTGTAGCGCAGGTGCGGCTTATCGAGATTCAATCCCTTTCCTGCACGTGACCATTTCATTCGAGGACACGATCATTTACTTGTGCCTGCCAATCTGAAACGGATCTCACGCATTCTAAGGTCAAGCATTAACAATGAGAAACATCAGTGACGGGCCACACATAGTATTTGGCAACTGGCCGTAACGCCGAACAACATTTTTGGTCTTAACCCACCGCGTGAATCTTCACCCATCTTATCTTCGTCTCCAACATGAAACCTCAACTTCGCCCTTTCAAGAGCAAGTACGACAGAGCAAGAATCTGTACAAATTTGGTGATACCATGCCTCCGAATAAGTGGCAGGGAAGGTAGGTGGTATTGGTGTGAATAGTCCCATGTATACGAGATCATTTTGTTCAGCTTCACACAAAAGCAAGCGTATCTAAAGTTGATACTTCCACCTAACATCCCTATCCCCAAAACGACGTCTTTCCTCTAACCCGTCGTTCCCTTCTTGGGCTTCCTGCTTCTCTCCCTTCTCACTCAACACCTTCTCCCTCCGTAAATTCTCCTTATTCAGCCAGAACCAGAGCCAGCCCGCGACGAGGGATCCAAACACCAGATAAGCCATCGCGACAATATGTGGCGTCCTGTACAAGTTCCCGGCCAAATCGGGTCGGTAGACGAGCACGCCGACAATGGCACCCAAGTCTCCGATCGAGATCTGAAGCGCGACAGCAACAGCACGCTTCGTTTGACTGCTGACATTCTCTGCTGGCCAGGAGAGGAGAAGGGCGTTCCCGGTGTATACTCCGGCTGTCGAGAGATGTACACCGAGATATTGCGGTCCAGCTGTATAGAGTAAGTCACCGGCTACCGCAACATCCCGAACATACCAGTCGAAGTGCTGACCAGCAGAATGTAACCAATGAACGCCACGCCAGCTGCGCCGATGATAAATGGAGCACGTATGTCGGCTTTGTACGAAGCGTAGCAGGCGAGCCAGATGCAGGTAGCCGCGAGTGCGTAGGGGGGTACGGTCATAAGCTGCGCTTCCCACGTCGCGAAACCGAGGTTGGCGATGATGGTGGGCTGAATCATTGGTTAGCGTTGCTTGACATCATCGGGTATGTGATGTACCATGAACAGGCTGATAGAGTACAACACAAAGCTAAGGATAGAGTATCAGTTCCATTTCATTCTGATTCTCAGGAGGGCTTACGCGAAGCCGTGGAATAGCAATGCATAGCCCCAAACTGCGTGATCACCGAGTGCTTGCTTCACTCCGTCCCAGTTGAACGGCTCCAGATCGGCGGCATCGCTATCCCTACTTAGCATAGTAAGGAGATAGCCACGCTCGGCTTCCGTTAGCTGTCAAACATTAAGACACTCTATGTATGACAGGAGAGAACACGCATACGAAAGTCGCCGAGCGAGGCCAAGTGGGAACGATGAAGTACTGCTTCCATCAATGTTGTGATTCGAACGATTTATTTCGCACTCACAGCACAGAGCGACACGAACACCGTCAGGCATCCCTCGAGGATGAAGATCCAGCTCCAACCCCTTCTCCCACCAACACCGTCCATAAGACCGATGGCGTATGCAAGCGCTCCTCCAAAAGCGCCTGAGACAGCTGCTCCACCGAAGAAGATCGCTACGCGGTAGTGCCGCACACGACGAGGGTAGTACATCGAGAATACGAAGATGGATCCGGGGAAGAGACCCGCTTCTGTCATTCCTAGGACTATGGAGACATTAATTGCGGATAGAGGAGATGAGGAAATCACTTACAGAAACGAACAGAAAAAAGACCCACTTGATTGGATACAAGTCCCTGGGTGACCGACACGATGCCCCACACTAGCGTATTGTTCAGAAACGACAAAAATGAAGTGAAGGAGCAGGGACATACAGAGGGTCAAAGTAGGGAGCCAAATTCGGGGGTTCAGTCGCTTGAGAACCATGTTGCAGGGGACCTCCCAGATGACGTATCCAACGAAGTAGATCGCCAGGGAAGTGTTGTAGTTGGCCCCAATGACATTGATGTCCTGATTCGCTAAGAAAGCACCGAAGATTAAAATACAAGTGGCTTACTGTTGTCAATCCGTCGAGCCTTGAAGAATGTGAACATAAAACCGTGCCACGTGAACTGTTTGGCTCACTTTGCATTCCCAATGTTGGAGCTTGGGTTCTTATTAGCCCAGGTGGCCAAACAGTTGAAAGATACTTACCGATCCAAAAAGCTCAACAAATACAGGAGGGTGAGAATAGGAAGCAGGCTATGTCCTCATGAGCGCACGTCTACTCAGATCGGGGAGATAGGGTACCGCACTTCAGGTCAATCTTCCTAATGAGTCTTGCCTCGTTCACTGGTGGGAAAGCATCTACGGAAACAGTCTCAACGTTCGCGGGAGCGTCCTTGATCGACGCTTCTTGAGATAGGGATTCAGGAACAGCTGGGGTGTCCATACTGTTGATGGGAGGAGACGAGCGATTCCAGCAGTGCAGAAGGACTCGCTTCGAGGGCTAAATACCCACAAAACTGAATCGTGCATTCTACCGAATTGGAGCCAAACGCATGGCGTGCGAAGAAATGGTACGATTGTTTTCTATTTGATGCCCGTTTCAAGGGTATGTAATAAGAGACAGCACCGGTATTACGGTGATAGTCTTTGGGATGGTGGAATGTTTGCGCCATAAAGAAGCCGGAACGCGCCAACCACCTTGCTTGAAAATATCCACATGGCAGGAGGACCCTGATGCCAAGGGACATCGCAACCCTAACCCTACTTCTGCACGTGATGTGACTGGGGAGTGGCGCAGTTCGACTGGATCGGAATATTCGCTCATCGGAATTGACGTTCCCTTGCCTTCAACTGGTTACTTCTTCTCCTTCTTCCTGCTTGAATAGAAAGCATGGAAGCCTTATTCTTCAATGTATGCGCCTCATTAAACCGGATTTCTAAATCAATTGACTCTGGTTCTCGCAGGTTCATGCCGGCTTCATTGAGGGCATCGTGCGAGGCTACCGCTCGGGTCTGCTCACAACGCAGCAATATCACAACCTGACACAATGCGACACTCTCGAGGACTTCCGCATGCAGCTTTCTCAAACAGATTATGGGAACTTCCTTGCGAATGAGCCAAGTCCGATCACCACGAGTACAATACATGCTAAGGCGACCCAAGTATTGGTGGATCAGTTCAACTACATGAGGGCGAATGCAGTCGAGCCGTTGAGCACATTCCTTGAATACATGACGTGGGTCATGCAAACCGAACAGTTGTAGCTATTGTGCTAACATGGTGCAGATATGCATACATGATTGACAACGTCATCCTCTTGATCACTGGTACACTCCACGAGCGAGACACACATGAACTTCTGGAACGCTGTCACCCGCTCGGTGTGTTCGACACGATGCCTGCCCTTTGCGTTGCCACCAACGTCGAGGAGCTGTATCACAGTGTTCTTGTAGAGACACCATTAGGTGCGCTTGCATCATATATGTGATACTGACATCCCTGCTGACCTGTTTACAGCTCCTTACTTCCGCGATTGCCTCTCAGCCTCCGATCTAGACGACCTCAACATCGAGCTGATTCGTAACACGCTGTACCGAGCCTATCTGGAAGACTTCCACAAGTTCTGCAGCACGCTTCCTGGTCCTACTCCTGATGTGATGCACCAAATCCTGGCGTTCGAGGCCGACCGCCGTACCCTCAACATCACCATCAACTCGTTCCACTCATCGTTGTCGAAGGATCAGCGCGCACGGCTCTTCCCTAATATTGGACGTCTCTTCCCTGAAGGAAATAACGCACTTGCAAGAGCTGATGATCTGGAAGGTGTTAAGAACGCGTGCGAGTACATCGGGCAATATCGCGCATTCTTCGATACGACGGGACAGGGGCAAACAAATGGCTCTAGTGCACTGGGACTGGAGGATACGGACGCGGCATTAACAAGACTGGAGAATGCGTTCTTCGCGCACGAGGTGCACTTGAACAAGCTCTCGTTCCTGCAACAGTTCCAATACGGCGTGTTCTACTCATTCGTCAAACTCAAGGAGCAGGAGATTCGAAGCTTGACTTGGATTGCGGAGTGTATTGCGCAAGAAGCGAAGGATCGGGTTGAGGATTTTGTGCCAATTTGGTAAAAGGGGTGGACGATCGCGAGTCGTAGAGCATGGTTGTAAAGATACATTGCAGCGGACTAATTCACTCATACCATCGCCCTTCCCCTGCGCTAAATATACATCATTGGGGACATCAGCGCTCTTATCGCACTTGCTTCCCTCTCTCAAAGATAGTCAACACCCTCCACTTCTTCTCCCCTCCCTGCTCCCACTCCTTGACAAACCCCGCTTCTCCGCCTTCGAATTCCACCATCAGTCCCTCCTCACTCCACTCGCACCAAATGCCGATGTTCCCAGCCTTGGGCCCGCCTCCGCCGCCTTTCCGCTGGGGCTCACCAAGGGCGAGTACAAAGTCTTTACCCAGCGTTGTGCGTGTGATGGCGAATGGAGGGCGCGGGGGCGATCCAGACCGCGGTACGAAGGTGTACGGCAACCCGACGAATGCTGCATAATCTGGTCCTTTCTTCTTGCCTTGCTGCTCCGGGGGATTGTACATATCTACGCTCTCGAGCCTCAAACGCTCGCTCTCGAGCTCCTCCAGCGCTTGTGCAGACTTGGGAGGCGTATATCCATCGATGGGAATGAACATGCAGGAGATGCCAAGAGTGTAATAGTTCAGGTAGACTGCGTCCGGGTAGGACTTGATCTCGGGGGTCGGCGGAGCGGAGAGAGACGCGCGAGTGGCAATTTGTTCGATGGAAAAATCATGAGAGGCAGCGGAGAGAGTGCTGCCTAGCCAGGCGTGCAGGTCTATGCGAGAAGTTGCATCGGACATGGCTGCATACCGTAGAGTTAGGGAGAACCCTACGGGCGCTTCTTTCATGCTGACCACCACCGAACCATTCAATGGAGAACGCAAATACTCCTCTCACTGGGTCTAAAAGACTATCAAACAATAAGGCGTTAATATATGCCTATAACTAATTATAGAGTGATTTCCGATTAGTTAATAACTGACTAAGTGAATATTTGGATAATAAATCCTGGCTCAGAGATTCAGGTATTACCGTATTGTACTTTCTTGGTGCTGGGTGTTTAAGAACTCGAGCAGTAGGTGGATTGTCCCTGCTGACAGACGTAGGACTGATGTGTGCCTTAGATTTTGCATAATTGACATAAGTAGCGAAGAACTCACCTTCAACATGGGCTCCGAAGTCGCCGTTGGGCCAGTGACGAGCGAGGACAAGCACTGCTGTTCGGCGGTGATCGGAGTCTGGCTGAGGTTGAGACTACAAGAAGGATTAGCATTACTGGCATTTTTTCGTTAAGTTGAAGTACGCACTTATGATTCGAAGCATATTCGTTGCAGTAGATGCTCTGGAATCGATTGGCAGAAGCGAGACCTCCGTGGGTGAGGGCATCAAGGGCGAGACCATACGCTGCGGTATCGACAACCATGTCCCCTGTTACCGGTCATTTTCAGTGTCCGAAGAAGAGTCATCTTATCTTACAATGATTGGCCTGGTGTCCGGAACCACAAATGTTGTTGCTTTGGAGCATGATGTTGCTAGCGCCAGCCAGCACAGAAACCGCGGAACCGGGAGTCTCGGGGAAAACGAAGTCATCGTAGAGAGTGTAGATGCTAGACGTAGGTACCAGGGCGCTGCCGCCACGGAAATTCTGCGCATTGATGTAATGGCTGCCGACGGATTGCTGAATGACGGAGATAACGCAGCCATCGCCCTGAAGAATGGTCGGTGTGCAATCATTGTTTCCAAGCTCGGTACCGTGGAAATCGCCACTGGCACGAAATCAGCACTGCAAATCCTTGCATTCTCATCGTTAATGAAACTTACGCAAGAGCAATATAGAGACTGGTGACCCCACGAGCACTGGGCCAGAAGTTGAGCGCCCACTGGACGTTCAAGCCGGCACCCTGGGAGTGTGCGAGGATGGCGACCTTGCCGGTGGTAGATTGGGGTGCGAGCGTCTTGATGCTGTATGCCACATACTCAGCAGTCGTTTGTACGTCTCCAAGAGCGCGTTCAGGGAGGTCGACCCAGCACACGTCGTATCCAGGACCCAGGGGATCCGTTGGCAAGAGGATCGTGTAGGGAGATTGCGCCCAGCTTTCGCTGCCGGTACTTCCAGTACCATGGACGAGCAGTACAATTCCTGTATCAAAAGGTTACTATAAGGAACCTGTACCAATGGGAGAAACGCGTGCCTCCGCGCTTGTGCTGAATTCCGTTCGGGCAGGTGATAGCCGCTGCCATGGTTGAAGTGGACACATCAAATGGAGCGTCTGTCTGACCTGGAAACCAGGCAGTAGAATCCGCACTTATAGAAGTGCTATTAGATTGTCTACTGTCCAACTGCCTCCCGTCCAGAGGAGCAGCGAGAACAGATAGTGCCGATATAATGATGAATGCGAGGAAAGACATTGTAGGAACGAAGACCAGGCTCAGAACCAGTACAAGAGGAATCCGAGAGGAGGACCGAGGGATAGAGAGCTGTTACCAGATTCGAGACGCCTTAAGTATCGCAGAGGGGCATGCACAGAAGGAACTTCAGAAGCGCTATTCAGTTGCCAAAAGCAGCCCATCGTCAGGGACAAAAGCACAATGGCGCTAGCACAAGAGTGGTCGCATGTTTCCAAAGGAGCTTGGTTATTCTTGGTCCAATGTAGTATTTCATGTCGCTTGGGAACCACAGCGGAGTAACGTGAATGAATCATCGAATCAAACCGCTCCTTGACACGGACGAGAAAACGACAACCCTGTCGGTGCCACAAAGAGGCCGGAGACCGTAAAGAGCCACACCGACACCGATGATCTCCGTCATGTCCTAATCGATTGTTCCTCAAATGGTGCCTGACCTGTCCCAGAGTCCATCGAATGCTAAAATATGGTTGTTGAGAGCATCCGCAGAGCGGATGTTGCTTTCATCAGTCCAGAGGTCGTACCACCACGGGACCTCGCCCTTGTCATCAAACACTCGAATACTCCTGACGATGCCTGCTGTTTTCGGGATCCCGGGTTAGAATGTATACGTAGCCATGATAAGGCCTCTTTACTCTCCAAAGGTTGGTCCGGTCTTCGATGCGAGTGCCTAGCAAAGGAGGATGACCTGAAGCAGATCTGGACGAGACGGCTGTCGGACCGGAGAGACAGAGATGCATCCGTGCCATTGTGCGGCTCCCGGTGACGCAACAATGTGAAACAGGAACCATAGAGGTCAGTTAGCGAATTCCGAGTCCAGGGGCATGGGAGCAACAATTCATCCAAGAATAAAGACCAAAAGATTCAGGGTTTTCGGGAGATTTCAACCGAAGAATTCGTTGTATATAGCATCGTGGCTATTTATACATCGTGGCTATTTATACATCGTGGCTATTTATATATCGATATTATTAGTACGCGAACACGAGGTTTTCGGTTGCGAAGAGCGCGCGGCCCATGATCATGTCTCATCCTAGCTGATGATCAACCACATGACTGTACCAGAAGCAGCATGCCCGCTTCTGCACAATGGGATACCGCCAACCCCCACCAGTTTCGGCGGTCAAAGAGCCGAAGCCGGAACGACCTGCTGAGCAAGTGCCTCCAAGAGAAATGACGGGATAGTTTGCCGATAAGCGGGTACCTTGCCAGACCAGTGTTCCATCAATAGAAACCAAAGCTAACAATCGCCAATTGTGCCGCCTACTGACGGTGACGCACAGCAGCCATGACGGCATACATGAAAGGGCCAAGTGTGAGGCACACACAAGGAACATGATGAAAGGCAAAATGTCCGTAAGCGCCGGCTGTGGTTATCGTATGATGGGGTTGATCGGTCTTTCCATCCGGTTGGCCAAGGCAGGATTGATCTTGTATTCAGTCTCGGCACGCATCGGGACTGTTGGATGGACAATGATCAACGGTGGCATGCCTTTTGTACCATAACACGTCCCTGACTGTGCCTTTGAGTATGTTCTCGGCCACGGCTTGTTCGGCGGGCAGTTTGGAGTCTGCAGGGGAGGACAGCTAGCTTCGTTCGAGAGTTGCTGAAGTCCCGCTGGGTGAAAAACGGCGTTCCGATCAAGTGGACTCCCTCCGAGAGAATGGTACAACAACACTGGTAGAAGATGAATGCCAATTCCGACCATCATGTGAAAGACGGAAGAACTTGAAAGTTGAATCAGGATGTTACCTGGAAACGGTGTCCGCCCCTTCCGAGTTACTTAGCAGGACAACACGTTCTTTGTAAAGGATAAATATAGTACACACCATCTACTGATTGAGATCTTCATTCCCCATTCCATGCTGGTACACCTAAGCACACAATCCCGCCAGCTCTTTCACAAGCACCTGTACGCTCTTCTGCCGTACTCCTATCTCTCCACACCCACCCGGCAAGAGCTTGTCCAACAACACCTCCTGCGCCTGTAAGACCTGCAGCAGCTCTCTGAGTTCTTCCCAGCCCGGGGCGCGGAAGACGAACAGCGCCAGACTGGCCACGAGTCGGTGGACGACTTCCTCGCTGGATGTCTCCCTGCTCAAGGCCTCGATGAGCGCGGAGACGACTTCTATGATCCAGTCTTCCGAGGGAGGACGAGTGTGCTTTTCCAGCGCTTGGCGCACTGCTTGTTGGTGCAAGGCACCAAGGTTGAACGTCACGCTCGCTGTGGCTGTCCTTATACCCGCATCGTCAGACAGGAGCGTACAGACGAGGAAACTGACTAGGTCCTGTTTCTCCCCTTCGGAGGGGAAGACCAAGCGAGCCAAGTCAGGGTAGGCGAACAGGTTCGCACATAGTCTGAGGGTGGTGAGGAGGTAGGGCCGGGGGGTGGAGGCGCCAGAATAATAGGCGAGGGAGAGGAGGGACTTAATCCCTTCTATGTTGCCGGAGAGGGCGTGGGCAACAGGAGAGGAGAGGACCGCGAGGCGCCAGAAATCCGCTAGGGGGAAGAGCTCGCCCTCGGGGAGAAGTGCAGCCAGGTCTACCGTGGCGGCCGACCAGGCCTGTAGGGTACTTCTCAGCTGCGCAGGGGGTAGTTTCGCCTGCGGCTCGAGTAGGAGCAGCACTTGTCGGAAAAGAAACTGGTAGCGCTTTTTGTCCCCCTCCGAAGCGGAGGCGGCGTTCACAAAAGAGAGAAACTTGGATAACGCGCTGTCCAGTTTCGGAATTTGAGAAAAGAGGATCGGGCTGAGTGATATGCCCTGTATTGCTGGCAGATCCTGCCGCGTATGGGGGTGCGCTGCGGGAAACGGTGAGTCAATATCCCTGGATGTGAGGACCGACGCACGAGGATAAAGCTCGCATATCAACAGATCGACTTGGGTCCTAATCTCTCGCACGTTCGCGCCCCTCACTTCTCCCCTCTTCTTCCCTTTCAAAAAGCACATTACGGTCGGGGTAGCGCTCACGCCCCATTCCTGCGCCGCGGCCCGACCTAGCCCAACGTCCAGGTCCACTTTGACGTATGCGAGCCCCTCGGCAGTACGCAACTGCGCGAGCTCAGAGAAGAAGGGATCGATGACCCTGCACGGGGCGCACGTGGCGGGAGCGGTGAAGAGTACTGTGGCGGCTTTGTGGGAATTGAGCAGGGAGCGGAGGGAGGAGGGGTTGGTCGCTAGTTGGAGTGGGGCGGTGAGGGTTGCTGTTTCCGGTACTGGAGGTGGTCGGGATACGAGGGAGGCGAGGGGAGAGGAAGATGGAGATGGAGAGGTGCCAGAAGGGAGGGAAGGTCCGGGAGTGGGAGGCGCAGTCGGAGGACCGCGGAACATGCTATCGATCGTAGGGCGCAGTGCTGCCCCTAAAGGCGTGTTCAAGAAGTCCGCCGGCAAGTCTGTATTTCCTCAGCTCTCTCCCTCCAAGCAGAGTAGGGGTATAACGCAGGGGTACAACGCACCTTTTATGAACCCTGGGATCGACCCTCCCGTAAGGAAACCAACGACGTCGTTCGTAAAAGAATTGCAGTTAAACTCCAGCAAGTGGTATTTGTCAGCCGTATAATGCGAGCTTAGCTCGTCGATGTATTCCTGGAACGTGCCTTCGTCGAGGTGTGTTAGCCCCATGTCGAGGATTTGCAGCGGGCGGCCATGCTGGATGATTTCAGTCAGTTGGTGGCATGGGGAGAGGAGGAAGAGCACACGTGTGACGTGCCGGGAGAGACCACACTTATCCCCTGACCATAGAACACTTCTTTTCCAAAAACGACCACACTCGTGTGCCTTCAAAATGCGCACGATGAAGCACGACACGACACGACTCTGTCAACAGAGGAGAAGAGCAGCAGGGGACAACGCACCAGATACCGTCGATCTGCCGGCCTGTGAGCTGCAGGGATAGGGACCGTGCCATCCCGGACGAGAGGTCGTACACGTAGAGCTCGACTTTGGACATTCTACTCTGTACGCTGTCAGCGGCGGGGATGTAGTGCGGCGAGGACGACGACGACGACGACGACGACGACAGGTGGGAAGGTGGGAAGAGGGAAGGAGGCACGTAAGCGCTAGAATGAGTGGGTGTCGTCAGCGCTTTACACTGAGGTTATCGCCGAGCGTGTAACACCGATCAAGGACGGGCGCTTAAACGGCACGTGATTCACAAGCTTAACCTCCGTCGTCAGTGTGTCTGATTGTATCTCTGCTAGACACGGTTAACATCCGACAAACAAGCTTTCCAGCAGCGTATGTCAGTACCACCAGTACCAGTGTCTATCGTTCAACTCTAGACCCGTCTGAATGATCGACAGTTGCCTCTCCGAGCGCAACGCAATCGGTATCAGTCCTGCCTGACCCAAAGCTCAGGCTGCCAGATGAAGATGCTCGACCTGCATCCCAAATTTGGTCCGAATTGGCCTATCTGTCGTCTGTCATCTGTCGTTCATCCTAACATGTTACTTCACCCGGAACACTCCGTCCATAAGATAAACATAACGGAACTGCGTCTCTCCACGCCGAGTCTGACAGCCTGAGCCAAACAGCCTCTAAGTGTCTACCCCGACACTGGCACAACAGGTTCAATATCATAAGGTTGACACGAGCGCTGACCCGGGGTTCAAGTTCTCAATATCAGGGCTGAGGGCTGCCGATCGTTCCCTCCCAAGGGGGGGTCAAACGCGCACGGGCTTGCTCTGTACGGCCCGGGTGTCAAAACGTTTGCTGAGGACAAAGGGTATGGTCTGCGACCTGACAGGGATGTGCGAGTGCAAGTGCTACTGTGCTCTACGGGGATCATGCCCGCATGCCCGTCTACCACTCTGCTCAGGCTCTTCCAATTCCGAGCGAACATGAGACCACTACTGGGACTTTGTGCGCAGACTGGTACCCTGCCCTCAGCCTCCAAATAGATGCTTTGTTAGTATGTATTTTGGACTCGATACGGCCCGGGCTCACCGGCAGGAGATACTTCGCCTTTCGCCTTTGGGGTCGAATGCGGAAGGACATGAAGGGGTTTATCGTTTCGGAGACTCGGACGCCCCGGCCGACGCGCTCGACTGGGAACGGTTCATCGGTAGCATCTATTACTATTATTATCGCGATGGTCAAAGTTTAGCTATCATCTCCCTGTCGTGTTCGGTCATCACAAGGACACCCCCTCTCACGCCGTCTGGCCATGCGATCACGGTGCTCAGGTCAAGTGGGTATCGTGCCTCTCCAACCTTTCCAGAAAATTCATAATCCACGATCATGGCTTGAACTTTGCCTTCTGAAGAGTCGGCGATAAGGATGTTTGGGGTTCGGAGGTCGCCGTGTACCAGACGGTTGTCTTTGAGGATATTCAATATCTTGTGCAGTTGTGCTCGGACGTCTTCCTGTTGCTGCGAAGAGAAGTTTAGCTCCGCCTCCCATAATGGAGCGCCGGGGACGAAACCCATGACGATCTACCCTCCTGCAATCCACTGCTCCGCAAACACCGGAGGAGCGAACCCAACTCGCGCCAACGTTTCGTGCAAAGACAGCTGTATCTTCGAGTAAACTTGACGACGACCTCGGTCTCTTGCCCATCGGAACCGGTTGCTTTTGCCATATACATTGGCTGCTGGTGACGAGTGTTCTCCAAATGAGAGACATAGCGAATTTCGTAGTCGCCACACCGTCGAGAGTACGGCATGTACGGCAGGACGGAAATCGCATGATTCTCCGCAGGAGGTTCCAATTCAGAGTAATATGTCTGGAGGTCCTCGGCGCATTGTTGAGTGCACCATAGGACGTGACAGAGCCGGTCAATGCGCTGAAAATCATCAGTGTCTAACGTCAGCGAGAGATTGTCTGTAAACTGGTTGACACTGGCCGCAGGTTGGAATACCACCCCGCTGACTTGAAGGAACGGGCCGATCAGCGTGATGAGGAGAACGGGGCAGTTGGATGCTTCGCAAAGTAGGGCGTTCTGTCAGAGCGTAAGCTTTCTGAAAATTAAGCTGGAGCTCAAGAGGTAATCTCACGGTCTCCTGGGCCCATCCCTTCCTCGCAGTCAGCTGGACCTGGAAGGAAGGTTCGGCTGGCCCTGCTCCGACTTCCGACTTATATTCAACGACTAGGATATCCGCGGAGATGTGACCGAACTTGGAGAGGGTCACGCGCGAGTGCCCCTCGGCTCCACTCTCGCTGTGGTGATCCTGGATGTCCTCCAGTTCGCACTTGAGGATCTGTTGCATTCCAGGTTCGAGTCTCTTCCTCCGGTCGTCTTCTTCATCACGGCCGGCATCGATAATTGAAGCTTTCTGCATGAGCAGCTGGACGCATGCAGCAAAGCCGTCCGGGTACTTCTCGGGATCTGAAGTCTGACAAAGCCTGGCAGCGTATCGAGCGAAAGGTTCGCACAGAATCGTGTTTGGTGCGCCTAACATCAATGGTCCACGGCCGTTGTATACGGGAGACTGAAGCTGGATCTCTTGGAACGCCTCTGGGACCGCTCTGGTTGACGGGGATGGTGCTCTGCGAACGCTCTCGACGTATGTGCCCAGATCTGCTTAGAGCGTTGAGTACCATGGATCAGCTGGCCTGCGAATAACAGATCGAGTGTACCGTGAATTGGATTCCGATCCCCCTGGTTGTATTCAGGAGGCGGCGGGGGGACGTTATTATTATGGTCTGGTTGTGCGCGGTAAGTAAACGTACGCGGCCGTTTGACAGTTGCTGACCTTTTGGCTGCAGAAAGAAATGGATTTGATAAGGTTTGCTCTCCCTCGGAACGTTATCTTCAATCTTCATAGTAGGTTTCAACAGCACGCCGCCGCGAAGGAGCATTGCAGCGTATTGTTGGTCAGACTCTTCTACACCTTGTGGGCGAGGTTCCTTGGACCGGTTCAGCAAAAGTGCAGGATGTCAAGAGTATGGCGAATATGCACCGATACAACTCGCCACAACCTCGACATTGGGCGGCGCGTACTTGCCCGGGGTTTGGAGACTGTCCAACACTTGTTGTCTCAAGTCCGTCACCAAGTCGTTGCGATCCACCTCCACGTCCCACTTCTCGTTCAATGGCGCCCAATAGACGCGAACTTTCAAAGTGTTGCTCTTACTTCGTTTCGTCGTCTCGTTCGTCTCGACTTGTTGTTCATCGTGCCGCCGCTTACGGGACTCGGTGCTCATCTTTCGTTTGGTGAACTTGGCCGGGGAGGGGAAAGGGTGAGACGGGAGTTTGTGTGGAGCTGAACAGAGGTATTGTGTGTAACGGTGACAGGTTCGAGTGTATCGGATACGCTCCGTGGATAGAACTTTATAAAGTAGAATAGAGTAGAGTAGAGAGCTAGACTCGATGATAGTATTATAGCAGAGAGTATTGTATGAAGAGTAGGAGTGAAGACACCTATCACCTTGAGCTTGTCATCCTCCACGATTGGTGACGTCAGGCTAGTAAGGTAAAGGAGTGAGTGTCTTAGAGAGGGAGACGAGACCTAACTACATGCTGATTACCTAACCCTCCCTCATCACGTTGTCACGGTCGTCACATTGTGAGTCCGAGCACAGCCTCAGCCTTCCCGGCCTGGACTTGAAGCTGACAACAATTGTATAGTCAGGGCAGCCTAGCAGATTCCCCCCGTGTGGAGATTGCGAGTGCTGATGTGGAGAAATCGGCGTAGATCGGTAGCTTGCTGTCTATTCAGTGGAGTACCCTGTTCTTGCTCATTGTAAAGTCAGTCCGATATAGGGAGATCGATTAGATAGCCTCTCCCTTTTCCAGTTGCACACCTTCCGATCCCTCCCGACGGTCCCCTCCAAAGCGGAGTGTGAATTGATCGGGGATGATAATAATGTCCATGTGTTGGTTGGCTCCCAAGGGAAGAGGCGCCTCATTCAGGGCACCCCTGACTGACGGGTGGGGTCGGGAGTCATCTTCCATTGAGGGAAGTAAGCCAAGAGTGACGAATATATTCTCCGCAGAATGTCCCGCGTCACCCCGGTTATTGATGCATTGTGTCATGTGAATCCCCTCTAAGATTGCGGGTGATACCGGGGTAGAATACGTCAGTGAATGCGGGGTAAGAAACTGTGAAATAGGCTGACATGTCACTAAGCTGCTCATTTTCCCCCAACGACAGGCCCTCTTTTCACTCTGTTGCCTGTTGCGCATATACCCAGCTCTTTATCTCTCTCATGCCTCTCTCACTCCACACCTTTCATCCCATTCCCCGTCCTCATCCTTTCACCATGGTCTCCCTCCTCACCACCACCGCCGTTCCCCGCAGGCTCACCCACACAAAACACCACACAGAGCCAATGTCCGACCCTTCCCTGCCCCCAATGCACAGGTATCAACCCTTCATCCCCTCCCTCCCCCTTCCCTCTCTAGCACACACCATCCCCCTCTACCTGAGCAGCATCAAGCCCCACTGCACACCTTCAGAGTACGCACTCGCCAAATCAGAAGCAGACGACTTCCTCCTCTCCCCTCTCGCGGCACTCCTCCAGTCCAGACTCGAACAACGTAGACAGGACGAAGAGCAAAAGGCGGCCTCCTCGGATGTGCAAGGGGCTATACAGGGCATAGGCGGGAACTGGCTCGCAGACTGGTGGAACGCGCTTGCTTATAACCAGTTTCGCGACCCGGTCGTCCCCTGGGTGAGCTACTATTACGTGCACAAGGATGCAGAGACTAGGGAGAAGCCGGAGAGGAGAGCAGCGCAGTTAGTCAGAGGGGCGATGTTATTCCGCAAACTGGTCGAGGTGCCCAATCTCCCCCTCCCCGTCCCGCCCGCGGTTGCTCACTCGCGCAGTCAGGAACACTCGAACCGGATAAGATGCGTCAAACGCCCCTCGACATGAGCAGCTTTCGCTACCTGTTCAACAGCGCGCGCTACCCGCACCCGGAGGAGGACTATACGAAAAAGTTCGATCCAGGGGAACATGGACACGCGGTGTTCGTGAGGAAGAACAGGTTATTTAAGCTCCAGGCCGAGGGGTTGAGGCTTGACCAGCTGGAGACGTGCGTCCTGTGTCTTGTGTGCGTTCTGTGTATTGGGGTGACTGACCTTGTACAGTGCGATAAGGAAGATCTACGCTCTTGCTACCGAGTCCGCACCCGCACCCTCCGTAGGCTCGCTCACCTCCGCCCCACGCACATTCTGGGCCTCGGCACGCGCGCTCCTCACACAGAACAAGGGGAACGACCGGGTCCTGGAAGAGATCGACAGTGCTGTTGTGGTCGTGGCTCTGGATGAGGAGAGACCGGTTACGAGGGAGGAGATTGGCTGGGGGTGTTGGGCGGGGAAGAAGGGGGGAGGGGGGAGGGGGAGGTGGTTCGATAAACATCAATGTGAGTTTGTTCGGCCTAGGGAGGACTACGTCTTTGTCTCCTATGTCTGTTATACTTCCTGCAACCTTTCGTCGGCATTCCCACTTTCGGCCGTAACGGTCTCCATCCCCCGTCTACCACCTCTCCTCCTTCTTCGCACAGCCCACTAACACCCCACAGTCATCGTATTCGACAACGCCCGCTCCGGTTTCCTAGGAGAACACAGCGCGATGGACGGCACTCCCACACTGCGAATGAACGAATTCATCCTCGCGGCACTCGAAGCCGGGAAACTCGAATCCCCCAAAAAGGACCAGGACGAGGGGAAATCGAACCCGCTCAATCTTGACCCGGAGGAACTGGTGTTCGAAGTGAACGACCAGGTGAAGGAGAAGATCGCGGAGAGTGAGACGATGTTTGATGAGGTTATGGCCAAGCATGAGATGCGGGTGTGTACCTCCCCCCCCGTGTCCGAGGCAGCACTCACCCCCCCCTCCCCAGGTGCTACACTACACCGCGTACGGCTCCGACCTTATCAAATCCTACAAATGCTCCCCCGACGCCTGGGCCCAGCTAGTAATGCAACTCGCGTGGCACCTCTCCTTTTCCCGCCCAGGCGTATGCTACGAGTCCTGCCAGACGCGCAAGTTCAGGCGCGGGAGGACGGAGGTCATCCGTTCTTCTTCGGAAGAAAGTAGGCTCTGGGCGGAGGGGATGCTTGACCCGGACGTGTCGGACGGGGTGCGCAAGGAGATGTTCTTGAAAGCTGTACAGAGGCATTTGGAGTATGCGGGCCAAGCTGCTAATGGCCTGGGAGTGGATAGGCATCTCCTTGGGCTGAGGATGGTCCTCCGCCCCTCTGAGTCCCATCCATTCCTAGACTCTCCACTGATGCAGAAGACGAAAAACTGGGAGATGTCGACTTCCCAGCTCTCCTCTGCATATGTCCAAGGCTGGGGGTACGCCGAAGTTGTGCCAGAGGGGTATGGCTTAGCGTATGCTATACATCCGGATCATTTGAGGTGGACTATCACGTGCCTCAAAGGGGAGGGGGAGGGGGGGAGGGCGGAGAGGATGGCCTGGTATATTGAGGAAGCGGCGGGTAGGGTTAGGCGGATGATGCGGTCTGCGAGAGAGGAGGAGAAGGGGTTGGAGAGGGAGGGGGAGGAGCCTGCGGGCCCGGCGGGGGGGAGGGCGAAGTTGTAGGGGTTTTGGAAATGAGCAATGGGAGGTGTGTACGCTAGGTTACTGCTGAAAGACTGGGCATGCGCCGAAACTGGGAGTCGTTAAGCGCCGACGGCTTGGCACTGTGTGATGGAGAGACGGATCTGGGATCTGGGATCTACTTGCCAATGTACTGTAACTCTTCGAGCGCTCATACTTCTTCCGGTTTAGTTGCTACTTCCCCCGAAGCAAGCTGTTTCATCTCCTCCTCCTTCTGCTTACACAGCTCGAGCAGTCTCTTTCCCGCCTTTTCAAAATCCCCAATCTACACCCTCCGTATGAGCGCCTATCCAACCCAAAATAGACGTATACACACCTCATTCCATATCTGCGCACTACATCTCGTCCACCATCCCCCGTCGTGCACGTACAAGTTCACCATCAGCCCGTGTTCTTCTGAGAGCTGGTCGCATATCCTGAATATCAGGTCTTGGAGTTGGGGGGTGCTGAGCTTGCTGGGGGGGGAGAGGGGGAGGCGGACGTTCGTCTATGGTAGGGAGGGGATTGGATTGGGTCAGCGGCGAGGGAGTATGAAGTGCGTGAAGAAGGGCAGGGGGGGGGGAAGGGACGAACCATGTTAGCCGTCAGCTCCCCCGAGTTGTCCATCACCTCCGTTCCCAAAACCTCTCCGAGCTTCTTACCCCCCTCGAGGGCCAGAGAGTGACAGTACGCTGTTATCCTCTCTTCTTCGCCTAGGCTCTGGCGGTAATCTAGTGCCGGGGCGAGGGAGAGGAACGGCACGTAATCGATCGTCCGGCAATCTGTGCCGTCAGGTTATGCAAGGGGAAGAGCGGGGAAGAGCGGGGAGCAGGGAACAGGGAGCAGGGAACGTACATTCGAATAAGGTTACAAAGCGCCCGCTGCCTGTTGCAGAGGGGACTTCGTCCTGAGGGGAGACGTAGCCTATACTGCTAGGAAGGGTGAACTTGATCAGGTGCTGATTTCGTTTTGGAACGTAGAATACGGCGGAGGCGCGTTTAGAGAAGAGCCATTTATGTCCGTTCTTGTGAGCGTCAGAACAGGACTTCCTAACGAAGGTTGCACGAGGCTGCACGCACGGAGACCCAAAAGTCCGGCTGAGTCTTGTTCAGATCCACGGGAACCTGGCCTAACAGATGCGCCCCGTCCACGACACTCCATACGTCCAGCTCCTTGCATATGGCTACCATCTCTTCCCAGGGCAGGAGCACTCCTGGCTTGCTGGCGATCCCGTGGATGATAGCAACGACTTTCTGTCCGGCATGGCAAGGGATGGAGACCAGTGTGCTGCGGAAGCGTTCTAAAAGGTCTGAGTGCGTAATCGGGTATGTTACTGGGATGGAGACGAGCTCTACGCCAGTTGTACGATCGAGGGTCATGGGAATCGTTCGTTGGACTGCACCGTACGTTGAGGAGACTATTTTCATCAGTCTTGACTCGCCCTAAACAAGTAAAACAACATGCATTGCACTATGACAACTCCGGGCTGCCAATCGATGTTAAAAAGGATCGTGTTAATTCCGTGCGTTGCGTTGGTGATGATAACACATTCATCCACATCAGCGTTCACAACTTGTGCGACTCTCGCACGAACTTCCTGCAGCATCTTGCGGGCAGTGTTTCGGATGAAGAGGTCCGGTTTCTGTTCGACTTGGACAGCCAACTTTTCCGTCGCGCGGAGGACGGGGATAGGCAGAGACCCGTACGAGTCTGGTATTCGGGGTTAGAAGCGCGACTTGTGAAGCTCTAGAAACACACCATGATTCAGGTTGATAAAGCCCGGAGGAAAGCAGAACTGATCAAGCATCCCATGTCCGAACTTTGGCAGGACCTCTTCCTTAGCCTTATTCGTCTCACTGGCAGTATCACCCATGTCGAACAGCCAAAGTCAAGCAGAGTAAACACCAGGAGAGGAGTATCATCAGATCACATCTTGCCACTATTTATGTGACGATGAATAGACCTCCATCTTGAGCATGTGGGGGTTATACGGCTGGCTTGCAATGAATGCAATGGTCGGCGAATTGCAAGTGCCGAACCGAAGCAGTCAACCTTAGAATGCATGCTGTGGAGACATTCTCGCCTCGAGGATAAGCGCCAGCAACAGAACGGGACACAGGAGGCAGGTTGTCATAGTCGACGGTTCGCCAAATCCAGGTGGGCAAGAAGGAGGAAGAGGCATCTTCGGCAGTTCGGCACCCCTGACTATATCGGACATAACAAGGGGCGGTGATAAGCAGATGTCACACACTAGGGTCCCCTAGCTCGTGAGAGTAGGGTTCTTACCCGGGTCGACTCGGGATCAAAACACTGACAGTAGAAAGACTATGGTAACTCCATGGAAACTTGTTACTTTCCTCATTTGTATTTAGATTCCGTGTCATTCTTGCCTAAGAGCTAGGGTCTTGCCAGCGCTCCGCATGGTGAACAACCCCACCTCCGGTGGGGTGTGTCAAGCCAGTATTCCCATGGTTATTTCTGGGCCTTAGAGACCATTGCACAGCACTATGGACCCTCACTATGCGGTGATCTGACCCAAGAGGTGTCCGAAATATTGGTCCAATGGGTGGTGTGCAAGAACTCACTAGGGAAAGAAGGGAGAGAAGGGGAAAGTTGGTAGAAACGTGGGAGTCAAGCCTGAAGCTGAGCTACCAAAAGTCAGTCTGTAATAATTTGGAGGTTGGTCTCCATCTAGTCAAACAGGAGTTTCTGGAAACTACTTATACTAGCTACTCTAGGCTATGCTCTATACTAATCTCATATCCAGATACCTCACCAAGGCAGGCATTGGCATGCCGAATATCCTTGTGGGTCGATCCTGTTGCAGAGGAGACCTGTAGTCATCATGCCAAATACCCAGGTGGTCCTGTTGCCTGTGGAAACCTAATAGTTGTCATGCCAAATATTGGTGGGAGTCAAGACTTGTTGCTGGGGTGCATTGTTCTGCGTAGTGAGGGTCTGTAGTGCTTTGCAATGGTCTCTAAGGCCTGAAAATAGCTGTGGGAATATTGGCCTGACACACCCCACTGGAGGTGGGGTTGTTCAGCAGGCAATGCACCCCAGCAACAAGTCTTGACCCCTCCCGGATATTTGGCATGACAACTACTAGGTTTCCCCAGGCAACAGGACCACCCAGATATTTGGCATGATGACTACAGGTCTCCTCTGCAACAGGATCAACCCACAAGGATATTTGGCATGCCAACACCTGCCTTGGTGAGGTATCTGGATATGAGATTAGTATAGAGCATAGCCTAGAGTAGCTAGTATAAGTAGTTTCCAGAAACTCCTGTATCTAGCTTATTCGGCCCCTTTTCCGTTAGAGTTATATGGATCTGATTATTGGTATACTGGCAGACTGGACTTGACTTGGCGGATTTGACTTGACTTATTGTGACTTGACTAGAAGGACACTGAGCTCCGATTATTGCATACTGACTTCTGATAGCTCAGCTACAGGCTGTTAGGGCAACACAGGCTGACTAAGTCTGCTCACCTAAGAGTGCCAAGAGTCTAAGCAGGCAACAAGGAAGTGGAGTAGACCTGATGACTAAGACCTATCTACAGTATAGGTACCTGTGGATGATCCTAAGAGACCAAGTCTGAA
>NW_024467203.1:945259-948401 GCF_000292625.1 Dacryopinax primogenitus
TGCACAGCCATGCACAGCAGGTCACCTGACCATCCAATCCTTCCAGCAGGCTCCAGCACATGCCAAGGTATACCAGCTACTTCCATGTCATAAAGGCTTAGTCATGTCTCTTGACCAAGCAATGAGCTGGTGCCCTGACACAGGCTGACTCTGGTGTTTCTACTGATTTTCCCCTTCTCTCCCCTCTTTCCCCAGCAAGTTCTTGCACACCACCCATCAGACTGACTTATTCAGACCCCTGATATTTTGGACACCTTTTGGGTTGGATCAACAGCCTTTCCTCTAGTAGTAGAAGACTGGATCAAGGTGTGGAGCAGGGCACTAGAGACAACCTTCACCATTGAGTGTGTGGCCACATCTCACCTTCTTACACATGTGGACTAACCAGTGATGGTTCAGGGAGGTGGATAAGAAGGGCACAATATTCTATGAGTTCCTGACAGGCTATCAGGCTATTTACAAGGGCAGCAAATGTTTCCATCCCACATTACAATGACTTCCATTTGATTCCATTTCCTTGATGCAGATTGTGCATTATTCTAGGGCCTATCCACCACCTCTTGCCTCCAATCAACCATCCTCCTGATTGTTCTGCATCTCCTCCCAAACAGAAGAAGAACCAAATTGCTCATTGTACAAGAATAATTGGATGAAGGTGAGTTCTTTCTCATCACTCAGCTGGTGTTGAGCTTTCTCACCTGCATATATGCAGCTTTCCAAGACATGTCCCATTTGCAGCAGGCAGATGCATGTGTTGATGCATCCCTCAGTGAGTGCATGTCCCTGTCAGGGTAACACCTGCAAATACTACCACTAGGCCAAAAGAGCCTCAATATCATGGGAAAGTGATATTGGTCACAGGTTGCTATATATGCTGTACTGGGTGTACCTTGACAGTCCCCCTTTTGTCACCAGTGTTGTTTTAACCTACATATATGCAGCCTCTGAAGCCTGGATGGGTTTGGGAGGAGCAGAGGGATGCAGGGACATGTCAGAGATGTCTGTCAGTGAGTGCATTTCCCCCTTTTCATTGCTGCTGGTATTTCTTGATGAGTTGAACCATAATGGAATGTTGTTGTGCACATTTTGTAGTCACTGCTTTCCTCAAATCGAAGTGCAACCACATACACTCAGCCTCTGATGCCTGGGCAGGGTTGAGAGGAGGAGATGTGTGCAGAGATGCATTGAACACATTGTGTGGTAAGGTCATGTCCCCCTTTTGTCACTGGCAATGTTCTGAACTGCATATATGCAGGTTTGGAAGCCTGGATGGGTTTGGGAGGAGGGAAGGGGTGCAGAGATGCATTAGACATATCTGTTGGTAAGTGCATGGGACTGTTTGGTCACTGCCATTGTTGTAACCTCATTGTTTGGCATTCACCCCTGCAACTGGGACCTGACAATGCACCTGCAGGTGAGTCTACCCTGATGCTCTCACCTGTATCTGCAGGTCTTCGAGTCACAGACACCAAGAAACTGCTCCAGCTCATCTTGTACAAAATTCTGTTCATGGACCTTCTGCCCATTCATTTGGTGTTCCATGCTTTCAACATGGCAATAAGAGCATATGCAAACTGGTGGACAATCATCATTGATAGCTGCGAGGACCACTTTGCTTGAATTGATTTGTATCTTGAAAACTCAGCAGAAGCACTTCTAACTGTGGTACTACAGCTCCCTATCCTCCATCCAAAGGCTTCTTCCAATCTACCTTTGTTGGCTGCCTGCAAACATGCCTGTCAAATAAAATCACTGACTCTCTACTGGGACTACTGGAAACCAGCTTTCAAACCCTGGATCACTTAGATTTGCTCATAGTCACTGCCTAATCTTGATGAATTTGTTGTTGAGGCTGGGCACTGGGGAGATGTGGCACCATTCTCCTTGACAAGGGATATGTGCCAAGCCAGATTGCTCACCCTCCATGGTCAGCTCAAAGCAACTGTTCTTTCTGGGGTGAAGATGGAGAAAATGAACATCCACCAGGCATCCTGCATGTTCAATGATGCCTCCCATCAGCAGGAACTGATAACAACTGCTTTGAACACTTTTCCAACTGTGGATGGCAAAGCCCTTAAGCAGGTGACATGTCTATCTGCACTACACCTCAGTGCTATGGTCTTCACCCTGGAACCTCAGTGTATTCTCTTTTTCCATGGCCTACATGTCCTTGACCTGGTGCTACTTCTTCAAGACCTACTCTCTGCTCTTACTGTCATTCAATGTCCCCATTTGGCCCAGGCCAGCCTTGAGGTTACAAATGAGACCAACCCAACTGAGCTGGACCAGAATCTACTTACCACAGCTGTTACCCCACATCACTGGAATGCAATGACCCACCTCCACCTCCATGGGTCATGCCATGATGCCAACATGATCATCAAGCTTGTTGAAGGGATACCCTTGCTCTGTGCTCTGGATCTTACCTTGTCACACATCCCTACTGCACTCCTTGAAGCCATGTGTCAAATTCTGCCACTGGAACTGGAAGTTCTGGACTTACACACTATGGAGCACAATTGTCAGAGGGGCGATTTGCTATTCAAGCTTCTGATCACCAAGAAAACCACATGTCAACAGCTACATCTTGTTTGTGTCCCTGAGCAGATGATCACATATCTCCAAGGCCATATTCCTGGTGATCCTTGTGACTATTTTTTGATGATGTCACAGATATTTGCTGACAGACCCAGTGAGAAATTCTTGGTAGAAGTCATGAACCCAGTTGCAGACTGTATTGGAGACAAAGTGGCCATAGAGGAATGGCTGCTACTTAGAGGCTGTTCAGATGCATGAGATCATGCATGATCTGTGAGATCAAGGCTGAGGTTGTGGTTGTATGATCTTGAGAGGTCAAGGGTCTGTTTGGTGGTCACTGGTAGTTCTACATATTATGATAGCTCCTTCCCATGATTGAATTCATGTAGCACCTTGATATCAAAATGTCCATCCTTCTGAGTTGTGCAACATAATACCATGATGATATTCATATTTGTGTATTATTTCCAGTTACCCAAATACTACTGATCATGCCTCAACACATCTGCCCAAATATTGCAATGAGACATGCCACCACTCTCACTCCTTAACTTTCTCCTCTCTCTGTGTTAGGGCAACACAGGCTGACTAAGTCTGCTCACCT
>NW_024467203.1:954669-960312 GCF_000292625.1 Dacryopinax primogenitus
TTAGACTCTTGGCACTCTTAGGTGAGCAGACTTAGTCAGCCTGTGTTGCCCTAACAAGATCATGTTGTGAACAACCAATGCAAGTCTTGAGATTGGGAGAGAGATGTGGATACAGCAGCTGATCAGGATGTGGAAGAGAGTGAGATAGACCTTCTGGATAATGAGGTATGCTCTTTGCATCATGTTATCAAGCAGCTTATTTGCTGCACTGTTGTTGCAGATGCCTGTCAAAACCAGCATGATTTTGAGCTGGCTCATGCTCAAGACATTGGTTCATCTATCAACCCAGATATGGAAGATGTGAATGATCTTGAGCATGAGCTTCTTGCTGCAGCTCAAGAGCCAGATTGTACATCTTTCCTGTTTGGAGGCAGCATCACCATTAACTCTTCTATCAGCAGAATCTTCACTACTGTCATCCATTCTCATTGACAATGATGGTGATCCCAGTGATTTATCCATGACAACACCCATACCAGCATGTCTACACCATGCAGAGCATCAGTGACAATATCCTGGGCTGACATCATACCTAGGATATATGACAGAACTAGACAGCATGGACCTAACATTCACCTGTGTCAGCTTTAACATTGTGCTGCACATTCAAGTTTTGAGCTCAAATCTGACCTTTGAAAGGCTCTTCAAACAATACCTTGAACTCAGCCAGACTGGACTATTGGAAGCAAGAGGTGGACCCTTAGACATAGCATTAGGTAATGTAGATTAGACATAGCTTAGTAGTAGTCCAAAGGTCTGAACTGCTCCAAATGTATATAGGTGGATTTGGATACTTTGGATAGGGACATCAGATTCCTCTCCCACTACCCACTACTGCACTCATTCAAGACGGGTGTTCCTCTAACTTACAACTGATACTACTGCTTTACTTTAAAGTCACTCCTTGCTTTAGCTCCTTCCTAGACTGATCTGAGCCTTGATTTGACCCCTTTGACCTTCAAATACCTCTTGTTCACCTCACTCATCCCATTCCACACTCCTTCTCTCATTCAGACGCCCTTTGGATTGCTGCAACCAGCTTTGGAGCCCACACAGGACCTGCTACCTGCTATGGAGTATGGGCCACCACTGTCGACTCCCCCTCCAGCTGACCTTCTCCTGACGCCTCATTGGGAGGTGTAGAGTACAACCAACATACATTCCTCCTCTTATATCTTGTTTTCAGCCCAGCTAGAGGGATATATATATATATATATATTGATTTAGGTAATGACAACATCAACTACACTGACTCAAGGATATCTCTTGACTCATACCATCAAGCTCCTGCAGCCATCCATGTCCTGATTATGCAATTCATTGATGCTAGAAGACCTACATTATGCCTATGCTCAGCCGGACTGGTGTATGAAAGTAGTTGGGGAAGCCAGTTTAATCAAGTATGGGGCCACTGTCCAAACGGGATAAGCATCCCAAAGAACCAAACCTTGTGGGGAATGCACATGTAGAACACCTATTTGACACATGTGAGTATTTTGTCCCTCATTCATCCTCTGCTGGCACCAGTTCCCATCAACTCTCTCACCAGGGCAATCAAATATTGGCAAGGACGTTTCTGCATACTCTTCCAAAGGTAAGCAATGATTAATGAACTGGGCAGGCATCAGACAGACTTATTACATTGGCACCAAGAGATCTTCATCAGAGAGGGTGGCACCCTGTTAACTGACACAGGCAACAATCTGTGCTTGCAACCTTCTGATTGAATATTGGCACTTTGCCATCAAACAACACAGCCATCATTATCAAACACCATGGGATAGAAATGCCAGTGCTCTCCCACATTCAACCACTCCAATATGGCCCAAAGACACATGGATGCTGCCTTTGACAATTTGGGAGAAGTGAGCCCTGCAACATGAGCTCAAATGTGACATTGAGCTTCTGCACATTGAACACATCAGGATCAACACAACCTCCAATTGAAACTGTTCCATGCACAGTATGAAAGTGATTCAAGGTTGATCTTGGCCAAGCGCCTTCAGAAGCACTGCCAGTTCTGGTCTATAGCCAGGATCTCCACACTTCCCTTCAGAGAGGGTAGGGATATTTCACTGCATATGCAGCTGCATTAAACTGCACCCCAACTGACACCCACATTTTGGGAACCTTCCACATCATCAGTGCCTTTTGCACCTGTAGAGAGATCCATGTATATAGGCTGTCTGAATGATATTTGTTTAATCCCATTTTCATTTTGAATAGTATCGAGTGCTCTATGCAGCGTGTACTGATTTCCCACCAAACTCAGAGTGGCGTTGGTGATGCAGCTGCATCTGCAGGTTGATGCAGTTCAATGCTATGAGGCAACATATGGGACAGAACCCTGAGCCCACTCCGCAACCTTCCTTGCTCCATCCTCCTACCATCCCTCCCATCCCTCCCTCCCCAAAACTCCTCCCTTCCATCTCCTCCTTCCCTGTCTTTTCCCCTCCCTCCCATCACCCTCTCCTTACACTCCCTCTATGCAATCTCACCATTTGACTCAAAAGCCCAGGGAATGCTGTGACTTTTGGATCTTCTAATAATTTTTGACTGGTGGTCCTGGATTTCTTGGGCCAGATGACAAGCTGGGTTCAGGGTAACAAGGTACACAGCAACTATTTTTCCCTTTGAATCCCTCTGACTGCTGAGCGGGGGTCCTTGGCCTCTCTGGATTAGCTGATTTGACAAATTCTTTTGAACATGACGACCTGCAACTGGGTCCCCTCTACTGGAGTCTCAGTTGCATACACCCCTGTTGGCTCTTCGCAGCAGGTGATCATCTCCCTCTCCTTGACTAGAATAACTGGCTTGCTGATCCCTACAATTGCCAACCTATTCTTGACTGAAGAGCACTCCTGTCCTCTCTGGCTGGCATGGGGCATCATCACCCTATCCTCACCAAGGCTTCCCTCCCCATGACCATCACCCTATCCTTGACACCAAGACATTCCTACCTGCTCCATGTTTTGCCAGGGCAATCATCACCCTATCCTTGACACCAAGTATGTCCCTACTCTCTGTAGCAGGTGCAGGTGATCATCACCCTACTCACTTCATTCCAACTTATTTTCCTACTTCTGTATGTCTTCTTAGCTACATATATAATTAATATATAACAATAATCCACATCTTCATACAAAGACAAAGATAGGGGCTTCTGCCACTCACTTCAGATTTGCATCAAGAATGCTTCCATAAGTCCCTTCTTCAGTCCCTGCTGGCATCACATTCTGGTCTCATCTGCTCTCTCTCTCTTGATCAACCACCTACTCTAACACAATGTCTGGACTTCTCAAAGCTGCCAAAAAGAAAGCCAACACTGTCAGTCAAGCTGTCAACTGGAAGAAGGTGGATGAAGAAAAACATGCCTATCACTACAAGTTGCATCGTGATGTTGTCGCTGCAGAGCTTGCTCAAGCTGAGGATGGTTTGCTCCAAGCAGGCACTGACTTGCTCACCAACAGCAGTCCTATTGACAATCTCACTCTCAGTGCCAGTGCTTCTGTTGCAGGTGCTATTGCTGCCATGTCTGCTATTGCTGAGCAGGCTACCCATGGTGGAGAAGTCAACAAGGAAGCAGAGGATGAAGGGGATGTGAGTGGGTTGGAGTATGTGGATGACAAGGAATGCAGGTTCCACATCCATGCACCTGCAGACCACCAGGAGCAGAAGATCAAGGCAGAGGGTGCTGGTAATGTAGTGCATCCAGTACTCCCAGTGCTGTATTGGTTTTCAATTGCTTGCTGACTCTTTTCAGCCTACAACTGTGACCATGGCACCTAGCACTGGCCCTGCAATGAAGGTTGTCAATGTCATGCACAAGAAGAAACAGGTCAAGCTTACTGTGGCTGAGAAGAAGGAGTTGGAGCACCTTGCAGCTATTAGCTACAAGGCAACTGCTGGCTGCATTCTTTGCTGTCACCTTTGCGACACTACTGTTGACTGCCTCAATGGAGGGGGCAATGTCTGCATTGCTATGACCCATGTCATGCTGTGGATGTGCTCATCCTGCTTCCAGGCCTTCGGCAATTCTTGTACAACTCACAAGGCTCAGAAGATAGCTTGCAGCCTGTTCTGGCTTCTCCTCCTTGTGGGCTTCATTGTGCTGATCATGTACCATAAGTACCTTTTCTCACTTCAGCTGTACCAGTGCTAATGCTGCATTTAGTGGTCAAACCCCATAACAATGCCTCTCAGGAGGCTGAGTCTGATGATAGCACTCTTCCAATCATTTGGCAGGGCACCATGAACTTCATGACCACCATTCCTTTTTAGCAGCACGTTTCTTCTTGCCTGCACTAGTATACATAGTAGCACCTGCAACTGTCAACTTTACCCACACATCCTGCATAACCCTTGTCTCATTAGTAGTACAATCAAGTCAATTGTACTGTTACATGCATGATCAATCTGGTGTGCTAGGTTGATTCACCTACAATGTGGTGTGGTGTTGAGGATAGGGTCATGATCACCCTATCCTCATATTATACACTGCATGAGGTCACTGTGAGTCAATGTGAGCCTTTGGCTGGAATAGACGCCAATCCATGTGCTGCTGCATCTAGTGGAAGCTTTATGATTCCTGTGCCAGGGCAACACAGAAGCATTTGCCAGCTCTTACAAGTGTACCACCACCTCAACACTGAATACTCCATTTGTCTGTTCCCTTTCTCCTCCTCCTCTTTGATCTCTATCTAAATCTTGTATTCAGACTGTACAGTTTTGTCAAATCAACTTCAATATGGAAAGTCACAGTAACAACCCTCCTACTTGTTGTGGCACAGGTGATCATCACCCTAACCTCAACACCAAGTACGCACCTACCCTTGCTGAAGCTGGTGCAGGTGATCATCACCCTATCTTTGACACCAAGGACTCCCCTGCTCTTGCCATTGTTGTCGCAGGGTACTGTCACCTCTCTGATCCTGAGCTTGACCATTGCAAAGTACAGGCCTACATGCAGACATACATGCACATGACAGGGTTTCTTGAGGCATGCTTCAATGTTGCAGATGTAATTGGTCTTTGCACTGGTTGTGAGGATATCAGGTCTAAAGTCAATGAAGGGTTTGATGCTGCTATCAATGCTAGGTGCATCAAGGCCCAGGAGCAGGGTGCACAAATAGGTCACACAATTGTCTGCTGCTTGGAAGCTCCAGCTGACTGTGTTGATGCTGCCCTCAAGGGCATGTACCACCTGTGGAATCCTTGCGTTTCTCACATCATCAGTGTATAACTGAATGTGAGAGACAGTGTATGTGTAAAGCTCTCCTTTTATTGATTACTCCTGTCCTGTTCTATGCACAGTACTAGTTGCCCCAATATATGAAATGGTTCCACAATCTTGGGTGGCTTGGATCCCTTGTTTCAGGGTCATCATTTGAGCTGGACCACCTTGTCAAAGAGTGGAGAGATTGCTTTCCTGAGAATGGTCAACATCTCCTGGATGGACACCTAATCTCACTTGAGTACAACATACCTTTGCATAAGCTCACAGTGTCTCTTTGGAGGATCAATCTGGTATTGCATACTTTCAAATGACACCGCATTCCTCACCATCCATATTGCATAGCTGGTCCCATGTCAGGGCACCAGCTCATTGCTTGGTCAAGAGACATGACTAAGCCTTTATGACAT
>NW_024467203.1:961120-965779 GCF_000292625.1 Dacryopinax primogenitus
TTAGACTCTTGGCACTCTTAGGTGAGCAGACTTAGTCAGCCTGTGTTGCCCTAACATCCCAACTCTTTGTGGCATCACAATGGTCAGCATGGTCTTGTCTGGTGGCAGTTGCACATTCATGTGTTTGTGGATGGATACTCTTGCTGCATCACTGGCATTTGAGTCAACACCACCAATCACACTGATTCAGTACTCTTGGTTTTTCTTAATGTGATTGAGCTCTTTGGCACACATTTGCATGTTCTTGGAGATCACAGCAGAGAGAATGTTCATGTTGCAGAATGGATGGTGCAACATTGAGGATCAAATCATGGCTCCTACATCTGGGGCTGCTTGGTGCACAATACTCACATAGAAAGAATGTGGGTGGATGTCATGAATTCCTTCAGTCGAAAATGGTCATGGTTCTTTCACTTACTCGAAGAGTGCCATGGCTTGAGTCTGTTCAATCAAGATCACATATGGCTTCTCCATTGGCTGTTCCTTCAAGATCTCAATGATGATGTGGTCACATTTCAGAACAAATGGAATCACCATACCATGTCTCTAGCAGATGGCAACCAGTGGCCAGCAGATCTTTTTCTTGCCAGTTGCTTGGAGCATGGTGCTAGAAGCATTGATCTGACACCTGTGGAGGACCCAGTGTATGACTGCAATCCTCCTGCATATGGTACAGAAGATGGAGAGACTGCAGAGGATTCAATGGATGGAAACTCTTGGACACCCTACAGCTCTGCTCAAGTTCAATCAGACCAGCTGCCTCCCCCATATGTCATCTTCCACAGCAGAACACCAACTGATCAAGTCCCTGCTCAACTGTCCAACATCAACTTGCTGATCCCTCATTCTGCGCTGATGCCAGAGCAAGTCAGCACTCTTATTGTTGAGCTAGATCACTTGTTTGTTCAACCAGACCTTCTCACACTGACTGAAAGATGGTGAAGAGCCCTTGAGATAAGTGCCAGGCTCACACACTGATGTATCTATTGTACAGTAGTTTTAATTAATCTCTGATAGGGTGATGATTGCCTGCTCCACTTGCAGCAAGGGCAGGAGCATCCTCTCTGTCAAGGATAGGGTGGTGAGTGCCTGCATAAGCACCCTTCATGTTGAGGATAGGTGGTTGGGGTGGGAACATCATGGAATATGTGAACCCTAAGTGAACCATTCTGCAACTTGAACCATCTTCCTACCTCATGACCACAACCCTTCCTCCTCAACATCTACAGATCAACTCAGATCCAGGATATCTGGACTATATGTCTTCGCTTGAACCCTCTGGGCATTGTGAGGGATTTGACTTGGCAGCTCCTGCTTCAGGAACATCCAATGATGCCGAGCAGGCCACAGCCCTCCTGCATACCTCATTGGACTCTGGAATCAATTTGAGAAACATGTTAGGCAATGACAAAATGGAGATGGATGAGCAGAGAAGCACTAGTGGCCCTCTGAGTGCTACAGAATATGCACATGCCAATGTGTGAGCATGCACTGTGAATCCCTTGTCTGCCTGTGCTGATGTCACCATAGCCTACTAGGATTGCTTGTACTTCAAGCTAGAGAGCACAGCCAGCTCACCACATCTGGGATGGAGGGCATACCTCTGAACAGACATAACAAAGATCACCCGGATGCAGCAGAGGCTCCATCTGAGCGCAGATGACCATCACCCTATCCACAACCCGACCTAGACAGCGCCACAAGAAGTGCTGCACCCACTTCCCCTATCCATCTAGAAGCGTCTTGGAGACACTTCTTGACATTGGTGATACTTTTCAAGATGAACTCTGCTGAGGGTAGAGTCTTTGGTCAGGCTAAAATCAAGAACAAATGGCCACAGGAGAATTTTGCAAGCAATCTGCTCCCTCCTATCTTTGAGCAGCACTGCCAACATGGCTTGACACATTTCACAGCCTCACACTACTGCAACTTTGCTGTTGCAACATCTTGAATCCCCTCCACCTCTTAATGGGGACAACATTGTTTCTATTGCCAGCCTGGACATCAGCTGCTGGGCATGCTTGGGAGCCATATTGATGGCCAAGAGACCAATGAAGCTGAGTTACAGCCTATGGATCATACCAATCAACAAACACAGCAGTTCATAGAGGCCCTACTGCTGCATGTCCCCTGCACATGGTTCTAGGGATTAGTGTATGTTCTGTACCTTGTTCAGCTCACAGAAGACCGGTGCAATCTCCTTGGGGAAATGCCTACCACTCCTCCCCATATGCCAACTCCACCAATCCCTCCTACACTGCTGACCCATATTCCTTCTTCCCCTGTGGAAGCAAGTATATCACCCACTGATGAAGAGGAGAGTGTCCCACACACTGAGATTGCCAACCCTGCCACTGGATGGTCTTGAAGAGGGGGGAGAAGGTGACAGAACAGCCCATGGATACAGGAGATTGCTCAAGGAGACAACTTCACTCACCATTCCTTGTTCCTCGACAGCCACTTTCCTTGTGTTCATCAGGTCTTGAATGGTCTGGTGCCCATGGAAGAAATGAGCAGCCTTGGCTCTGTGCTGTGGTTTGCCCAAAGGATTCAGCTTTTTAATGAGGTTGTGTCTGCCTTGTCCATGCCTCAGGCACTTGAAAACAACTTCTATGTGGTCCACAAGGCTGAGGGATGGGATGGCCAAATCTCAGCTGGTCAAATGGTTGCTTGGTTTGGTTCTCACTCTTGGGGGGGTGACGTCTCTCATAAGACAATCAACACACACTGGGGTCATGTAGAGAAGCTTGTGACTTTCTGGCAAACACAACAAGACTGGTTCTACCAGCAGAAGAATTGCTCGGACAATGCAGATAATGCAAGTGCAACCAGTTGAGCCAAGCTAGAAGTAAACAGTGTGGTGGGATATTCAGTAGAGTGCACTGCTGCTCAATGAACTCTAGTCATGGAAGGCACACCTGTGGGTCTCATTGTGCACCTGGCAAGAAGCATGAATCCAAAGTCAGTTGAGAAAGAAATCAAACATCTATTCCACAGTTTTGACAGGCAGAGAGGCTAGGTACATACTTAAGCATTGTGCATGTATGTAGCTAGGTGAATAGATCATCTGGATGGATGAATGCCACTCAGATGGGGAGGATGCTCTTTGGATAGAACATAGGGTGATGGTCAGCAGCCCCAAAGAGGCTGCAGATGCATCCTCTCTGTCAAGGATAGGGTGATGATCACTCACACCAGCTTCACAGATACACTCAGACAAAATTGCATATATTTGTCAACATAAACCAAGATTAGAGTGACTACAGCATATTGAAGTTTGAGCTCAAAGTAAGTAAAGATGCCAAGATGACATGGTTAAATTTGTGCCCATCATTGTCAGAAACTGCAAGCTGTGGGAGGTCAGTCCCATACTGCAAAGCCAATTTTGTAAAGCATACTTGAGCACTGACCAGTGTTTCAGTGCTGTGCATCTGTTCAAATTCTCCAGTGTGATGCACAAAATGGGGTTTGATCTCTGTCTGGTGGTACATCAGACACTCATGTCAAGGATAGGGTGATGATTGCCCAGACCAAGGGTGCAGTATACATGTACCTGGAACCCTGCAGAGGCAGGTGGCCACTCCAAACCCATCACCATTATGTTCAAAACTTTCTGGCAGATGTGAGGAAGATACACACCTTGAGTGATAAGTGAAGCCAGGGTGGAACCTTTCTCCAGCACTGCATACACAGCTCATAGGCCTTCCAGAGCTGCTGAGGCTGTGAGAGGAGGAAGGCCATCTCTGGTGATAAATCGGCTGAGAGCTTTCTTGAGGGATGTCCAGATTGGCAATGGTATATGATCATCAGGCAGAAGCCACCAAATCCTTGGAGTCAGATATGCTTGAGGATCAAGAGTAAGATTGCGATATAGAATGTAAATAAAGGAGCGAAAGTCAGTGAAAGCACATTGAACATAGAACTATGAGAAAGATGAGCATTGCGTATGAAGGAAGCAGTGTACAGTGCATGTACATCTCTGAGGTTGTCAAAGTAGCACAAGCCATTCATCAGACAAGAGACTTGTGGAACCTGCTTAGAGAAGTCAGGATGCCCAAAGAGTAGGTAATTCCTCAGCTTATATCATATAGTCTGATGGTCCTGGAAGGACATTTTCCAGGTGAGCAAGTTTTCTGGCATGACCTGCATGCACTGGTGTCAACAGCAATACTCACTGGAGGAAGCAGTCTGTTTATTCACCACATTGATAGTCTCCAGGAGATACTGAAAATCTGCGATCAAATGAGCTATGGCAGCTTGAGCAAATGGGCAATCTGCTGGAGGATCAGTGACATAATTGCTAGCCAGCTGATCCCATGAGCTCAAGTGTGCTGCAGCTTTCAGAGCAAAAGTGCAAATGAAGCAAACATCATTGCAGAGTGTGAGTGTGGCTTTGAAGTCATTGGATCCTGCAACGAGAAGCAGGAATGGAGATATGTGTATTGCTGAAGAGAATCCATAGAAGAGACAGAATACCAATTCTGAGCCAGAACAGTTCATCTGTCCAGTGATAACCAACAGGAGGATTGATGTCAAGATAGTCATCCACAGTTCACAAAAAGGATTGCTCCTTGTTGTCAAGGTATCAATTGAGCAGCATATGGAATGTGGGTTAGGGCAACACAGGCTGACTAAGTCTGCTCACCTAAGAGTGCCAAG
>NW_024467203.1:966179-1048341 GCF_000292625.1 Dacryopinax primogenitus
AGGCAGAGTAGGCCTTATATTTATACCTCTGTGGTGGAACCTGCTAGAACATCTTGCTTACTCAGCCTAGTCAGGTGATCAGGTCATATGACCAAGGATGAGGTCATATGAGGTCATGCACAGCCATGCACAGCAGGTCACCTGACCATCCAATCCTTCCAGCAGGTTCCAGCACATGCCAAGGTATACCAGCTACTTCCATGTCATAAAGGCTTAGTCATGTCTCTTGACCAAGCAATGAGCTGGTGCCCTGACAATGTGACAAGACTAGGACCACTTCCCATAGTCACAACATGTTGATTCTCTTCTGCCATATGTGGTGGTACAAAGCTAGTGGAAAGATCAGCTCCAACCAGGAAGATGGGGTGGTATGCTTACATCTCAACTTTAAACTGCCCAGGCATCAAGGTAGTAGTGAACTGGTGCAAGTGTCTGATAGCACACTCTTCTGGATGGGGACGTGAGGAGTGTGGGCTGGGATATGCCTTGCTGAGTAGCAGGAAGAACTCTGACACCAGTTGCCCAGCAAGACCATCAAACGCCAGCTTGGTATATGATGGTGGATGGCTGGGGTAGATGTAAGAACCGAAAGGCTGCAGCAGGCCATATGGAGGTTCCTCAACATAGGAATGTGCTTGAACAAACCATGTCTGCATTTGGGACTGAAATGCAGAGGTGTGAAGGCCGATAGGTTGCCACGCTACTTTGGTTATCAAATGGAGCCATGCTGAGACACTGTTACTCACTGGCATGTGTGTCTCCTTGATCTTCATCTTCTGACCCTGAGTCTGCAGTGAATAGGCCATAAGTCAGGTGAACCACATCATCATTGGTCAGGTCGATGACCTCAAGGGATGGAGAGAAGAGCTGTGCACATATGCAATGCAGGAGGGGTGGAGATGGGGAGGAAAGGGGGCGGGATGCAGCATGGGTGGGGGAGATCCTACACTGGTAATCATCTATGACAGGAGCAGGGGTGGGAGATGATTGAGCCAGAAGGCATGTCGCATTATGGATAGGGTGATGATTGCCCACACCAGGAGTTGGGGTGGGAGTTTTGCATCCTGATGACAGGCACCAGGGGTTGAGGGTAGGGTGACAATTGTCTGCGCCAGCAAAGGGAGACATAGAGGCCTGGGCAGAAGAGGGCAGCATTGATTTGTGGATAGGGTGATGATCATCCACACTGGCAGCATGAGCTGGAGATGAGCAAGGGGGTGAGGAATGTGTGCTGTGAGTTGGAGGTGGGAGATGATCTCCTGCAACAGTGATCAGTCACAGGCTAGTGACTTGCAACCTGCCTGTTGATGGTTCCAATGAAGCTGGAAGTGCATTCTGTATTGGAGGCAGAGGGACTATACATGCCAAGAGTCCCAGGCAAGCATCATCCAAATGAGGTGAGTTTGGGTTGCAATGAGACAAATGGTGTAGACACCAATGTATGAAGCAAAGATGCCTACCAGGACCACAATCAACATGGTGTGGGAGGTAACCCAGCAGACCACCATATTGTGGAGCTAGTACAAATAAGCCAGTCCATTATGGGGTGATGGATACATCAAAAATCACATACCAACAAATACAAGGTAACCCTTGCCATAAGAGCTTGGGTCACCTGTTCTCCATGACCAATACCGGCTTTTGAGCTTGTCCTGTATGGGTGTTTCTGGCAGAACATGGATGATCTCATAGTTCCTGGGAGGATCATGCTGCTGAGCTGTGGGACAAACAAAGTCATATAGCTCAGGTCAAAAATGAGTGTGATTTGACTCAGTATCACCATTGCCAGAACTCATTGGCAGAGGAGGGAAGAACAAGCTATGTGCAGCCATGTGATTGAGTAGAGCACTGTTGAGCTGCACAAAGGTTTGAATCTCCAGATTGATCTGATAGAGAAGGCCGACCAGCTGGAAGCACTCCAAAAGGACATGGAGATGATCTTGATTGAGGCTGGCATAGGGCCTCATGCCGGAAGCATCAATGAGTGGGAATACTACAGGAATACCACCAAGCTGGTAGGAATAGTAATTAGTGGCCCAATTAAGCAAATATGTTCAGTAAAGACAAACTGGGCATGGGAGAATGACAGTGGAAATGGGTGATTGCTGTTGCAGTCAAGGAACAGGAGCAGAACGGTCATGCCTGCCTACCTGGACAGTGGGACCTTCTTCAGCTGTTGAAGGAAGTGCAGAACCTCATTGATTTTGCACAGAAGATGGCAAAAGGCCATTACTGGAGGTTGCACCTGCTCAAGGAGCTTGACTGTGTGTGCGGCAAGAGTGCAGGTGACATGCAGCAGCAGTGAGATGGTTGCTATTGCTGTTGCTACCTTCCTGATCCTGCAGCCTCTGGAGGAAAGTTGTATGTCTGGCCTGCAAACCTGGTAGAGATGGGAGGGACTGAGCTGGTGCAAAGACTGCTTGGGTAGGAGGAGGACAAAACAGGGAGGGGAGCACCACAATCAGATTCTGCAACATGTCAAAGCTCCTTTACAGGACAGAGTGACACTCTGAGGCAAAGATAGAGGGGATGGGAAAAGGAGGGAAGGGATGGTTGGGGGATCAGACCTTGCTGTCTGGGGGGTGTTAGATAGGGTTCTGTCCCATATGTTGCCTCATATCAATGCAGTTCAATGCAGCTGCATAAGGGAAACTAATTAGCCCAGGGAAAGGGCCTGGAAACCCTATCAGAAATATCAACTTGCATACAATCTCCAGCCTTGTACACTGCCTAATTGCTTACTTCAATTCTCCAAGGCTCCACAAAACGGTCATCAAAATACTGTCTATTAGTACATATCTTCAATCAAGTAGGAATCTGGCCAACTTTGCACCTCCACAAGGTTAGACAATGCAGCTGCAGCACAGTCCCTGCAGTTGGATGCAGCAATTCCTCCCACCCCCTTCGGAGACACTCACTCGGTTCCGTGAACAATTTCTTTCCCAACAGTTATATGATTCGACCACTGCTGTACAGGCAGTTACTCTCTCGCAATCACCTCTACGCGCATTCTTTCACCGCACCATTACTGTTCAGAAGCATGTCTGCTCAAGCGATGTTAGGAAACTTACCGCATGGGCTCCGGGAGGTCGTCGAGAAAGCTAGCGAGGGTGACAACTACTTCGGGAGAACAGAGAAGGATAAGGGAGAGGTTGTGGAGTGGACGACGAAGGTCTCTCAGGGAGCAGTGTCCAGTGGTGATGGATTGAAGGTGTGAGAGGCGACCTCATAGACGGACGACTTTGCTAAAGACTGTCCCACAGACTCTTGAATCAACGTTGACATCTCGGACGTTTTTGGTTGGCAACGAGCTCACAGCTGCAGATGTGGCAGTCTACGCCTCCCTCTATCCTATCCTGGTAAGCGGCATCATTTTGCCTGTAATTAACCATCTGATGCTCTTGAAGTCCAAGCGCACTCCTCAGGAGTACTACTCTCAACCCTCCATCACCCGGTACTTCGACCACCTTCAACATCTCTCGTCCGTCGCGGCTGCTTCCAAGGCTGCTAACCTCAGCCCTGTAACCTTCGACCTGGACCATATGCCTCCATTGGAGCGCGCTGCAGCCCCTGTGAAGGAGAAGAAGCCCAAAGCCCCTGCTGCATCTGAGCAGCCGCCGGTAGAGGTCGCACCCCAAGCACCAGCCGCCCAGGCAAAAGAGAGCCAGCCGGCAGAAGAGGGGGAGAAGACGGGAAAGGCGGATAAGAAAGATAAGAAGAAGAAGGAGGCGAAGGAGGGCGCTGCTGCTGCGGGAGGGAAGGGCGGGAAGGCGCCTGCAGCTGCACCAGAGGATTCGGAACCTGCACCGAGCATGATCGATCTACGCGTGGGACACATTTTGAGTGGTGCGCCCCTCTACATGTTCAAAGGCGGCTTCATGTACTAATACCCCGGTTCAGTGAAGAGGCATCCGGATGCCGACAGCTTGTATGTCGAGCAGATTGATGTTGGCGAGCCCGAGCCTCGCACTGTTTGCTCTGGTCTTGTGCACTACATCCCCATCGAACAGGTCGAGAATCGGGATGTGATTGTCGTCGTGCGTCTAGCTTCCTTACGTCTACTTCTCTCCATCTGACTTGGACACCCGCAGTGTAACCTAAAACCCGTAACGATGCGTGGCGTCAAATCCTTCGCCATGCTTCTATGCGCCTCGTCCAAAGACGGGAAAGACGCAGGGATAGAGTTCGTCAACCCTCCACCAGGCTCCAAACCCGGCGACCGCATCTACTTCGAAGGAGACAAGTACGAGACTGCCCAGCCCCTGCCGCAGCTTAATCCTAAGAAGAAGATATTCGAGACTATCCAACCGGGGTTCACGACGCTCGATACGCTCGAGGCGGCGTGGGTTGACCCGGTGACGGGGAGTGTACATAAGATCAGGACGAAGGAGGGCGTGTGTAAGGCGGCCACGTTTGTGGGCGCTTCGCTGTCATAAATTAGACTGAACTTAGGTGAAATGACTCATGAATGCTGAATTTCTTGGCCCGCGTGCCGGTATCTCGAGCCAACGTCGAATTCCTTGTACTCCAGTGCTACATGTCTATTTTCAAGTTCTCCCAGCATCATCTCCCAGGCAACCAATCCGTAGCTCGAGGGCTCACAGGTCCAAGCCCAACTTCAGATCCTTAATCTTCACAAACTCCCCCGTCGTCATACTCTCATTCGCGGCCAAGCCAACAGCCAGCGCCGCCGTCCCATCTCTCTCCGTCGCAGCCTGCTTACTCGCGTCTCCCTCATCGACGCTCTCCCCCGGCCTAGGACCAAAGAGAACGTTCAGCATCCTCTTATCACCCCCTCCGTGGCTGCCGTGCTCAGCGACAATAGGAAGTTCCCTAGCCGGCTCCCACAGTGGATGGAGGGTGACCCTGCTCGGTCCTGGGTTCGGGAGCGGGGAAGTGCCGTGCACTGCTCCCCCCGACGTTGCTGGGCCCTGCCTGAGCCGATGTGTCTGTAGCAAAAGGGGAAGGGGGGACGTACGGTCAGCGGAGACCCAGGGGTTGAACGACGGGGAAGGACGTACACTTTCGACCACTTCGAGCTCTAGCCGGCCTTTGGTGCCGTTGAACATTACCCGATAGCCTTCCCAAGGGGAGTACGCGGTCTGCTCATGCTCAGCGGAAAAAGGGAGAGGGAGGAGGCACGCACGAGATGGTACGACATCACAGCGCCGTTGTCGTACCGCACCAGCAGGCCAATATCGTCTTCTATCGTAATCCCCGGTTGGAAGCACTGTGCATCCCTCAGCGCTCCTTCCCAAGTAGGGTGAGAACGGCTCACATTCCTATCCCTCTCATACCCGTCCACGGCATGCGCTTCCTTCCCATACAGCCTGTTCAAGTTCTCATCCGTCTCGATATGTATCGCAAACGGGTCGTCCTTCGCCTGCTCACTCCCCGCAGCCCTCTTATACTCCCTCACATACCCACTCTCGCTCCCCCCAGCCTGATCACCATAAAACGCCAGTCTTCCCATCCCCCCTACCTCCACTGGCATGGCATCGATCCACCAATTAACAAGATCAAAATGATGCCCGCTCTTGTGCACCATCAGCCCGCCCGAGTTCTCTTTCTGCGCATGCCAGCGCTTGAAGTAGTCAGCCCCGTGCACAGTATCGAGCAGCCACTCGAAGTGCACACTGATCACCCGCCCGATTTCGCCCGCGGCGATCGTCCGCTTTACCAGCTCGTGAGTGGGGTTGTACCGGTAGTTGAAGGTTACTGTCACGTGCTTGCCTGTCCGGGCGACGGTCTCGTTGATCCTTCGGCACTTCTCTATCGTCGTTGTCATAGGTTTTTCAGTGAGCACGCGTACTTCGGACCGCAAATCAGCCCTCCTCTCAACCAAAACGATGAAGAAGAAGAAAAGACTCACAACCCATCTCCAGCGCCGGGACGACATACAAATCATGATACTGATCCACAGTCGTAATAACAACAAAATCGACCTTCTCTGCCTTGACCATCTCCCCAAACTTGTCAGGGTGGTAGATCGCCGCTTGTGCCTGGCCGAGACTCTTGAGCACGTCGTTGTAGTACGCTGCGCGGACGGAGTTCACGTCGCACAGCGCGACCACTTGGGCTCCGGGACGCTCGGTGATGCCCCGCAGGAACATGAGACCGCGGGAACCGGTGCCAATTATGGCGACGCGGCCTACTGAGGAGGACATTTGCGCGGATGATGGTGTTGTTGCCTAAGGATAGTGAGCGCGGTGACGAGGCTGCCGATGGGGTTCGCTGTCCTGTGCTAATACAAGCTATAAGCCTCTCCTGGCGGTAGGATCAGTGCATCTACGTACCCTCCATCCCTCTTCGGTCCGGGTCAGCCCGTATTCCCTCACTGTTCCCAATACCAATGGCAACATCGATATCGACAACATCAGACATGTCAGAATAGCGCCTCTCGGAGATCCAGAAGGGGATGTCCCCTCATGCACGAGGTATACACGTCGTAGTAACATTATCCCGAGCGCTCATTCAAGGCTGAATGACAGCCGGGGGATGATTATGCCTTCACTCATCCTCTGTGCCTTGAGACGGTGACCAGGGGTCTCGGAGTTGCGTCGGAGGAATGGACATCCTAAACAGCGAGAGAAGCGATAGACTCGGGGTCCTCTGCATCTCCTGGCAGATTTAGAAGTAATCGGGAGCGGTGCCGAGTGTCCGATTGGCCAGTACTCAGTAGAGAAGTGCGATATCCCAAAATGTCGCGCACGCACATGGGCGTTTGAAGTGAGAAGCACCATGTTGAAAGGACACAGCCACTCAGGGCTCCACAAGTTTCCCCGTGGGGGAAATCGGAATTCCCCGCAGCGTTTCTTCCGTCTTCCCACCCACGCGGGGCATGACCTTGCTCTGTAGGTAAACTTGGCTGATCCCACTTTGTTTGGTCTTGAGACACTGCGTTCGGTCGGGATTCGGTACTTTCCAACCTTGGACTGAACTTGATCAAATAACGACGCTCTTCTGGGTCTCATCTTCTTAAAGCACACATGAGAACCAGAAATAGACGTTTAGGTGTCACACAGGGTCGCTCCCAATTCACCCAAAGAGTGCACATCACCGAATACATTGAATGGATGCATCACCCCTCTCCTCGATAGCCTCCTCTTGACAAATGATTGGCTTCTGTGAGATGATTGATGATCCGGACCGCGCGGTCCGTCCCTTTTGGGAAGGCTGAAATACCGCAGAAGGGGGGATGTTGTTCCTGACTTGTTGGGCGCTGTTCTGCTCTCGCTTGCTCTGTCTCAGTCAGACACGATCACTCACGCGTCTCTGCTTCACTGAGCCGTATCCGCAACATGTCAAATCCTATCGTGCCCACGACGACAAAGGACGACGTGTCTATTGCCACGTCGCCGTATGATGAGAGCAAGAAGTCACTCGACGTTGCCCACCTCGAGTCTGCACCTCGGGCACACCATCATACCCTCGAGGAGATCAAGGAGCTCGACGAGGCTGCTCTCGTACTCGAAGAAGCGGGACATGTAGACTATTCCATCGCAGAGGATAGGAGAGTCTTGCGCAAGATCGATCTCTGGGTTCTGAGTAAGTCTTCCTTCCAAGTCACAAGGACACGCTAACACCAGCATCAGCGCCGATGCTCATCGTCTACTTCCTTCAGCAGATGGACAAGTCCTCCGTATCCTACGCATCCGTATTCAACCTTCAAGCAGAGACCAACCTCGTAGGCACCCAATACGCCTGGCTAACCTCGATCGTCTACGTTGCGCAGCTCGTATTCCAGCCTCTGTCGTCCTACGCCCTCGTCAAGTTCCCAGTCGGGAAATGGGTTCTCTTCAACGTCTTCTGCTGGGGTGCCTGCGTAGCCTGCATGGGAGCAGCGAAGGACTTTGGTGGCCTGCTCACAACGCGCTTCTTCCTAGGAGTCTTCGAAGCCACCGTTGCCCCTTCGTTCATCGCAATCACGCAAATGTGGTGGCGGAGACGCGAGCAGACATACCGCACCATCTCCTGGAATGCCTCGAACGGGTTCGCAAGCATCTTCGGCCCACTCATCGCCTTCGGCGTAGGGCACGTCAACAACCCCAACATCCTCCCCTACCAAGGCATCTTCATCTTCCTCGGCTGTCTCACCGTCGCCCTCACCCCCGTCGTGGGCTATATGCTCCCCGACAACCCCACCACAGCCCGGTTCCTGAAAAACGGAAACGACAGGGTGATCGCTATCGAGCGCCTGCGATCAGGGAACATGGGCACGGAGAACAAGACCTGGAAGTGGCCGCAGTTCTGGGAAACGATGCGGGACGTCAAGACGTGGCTCTGGGCTCTGCTGCTCTTCCTCGTCGCCTGCCCCAGCGGGGGGATATCCGCTTTCGGAGGTCTGATCGTCCAAGGGTTTGGTTATGATAGCTTTACGACCATCCTTTTCCAGATGCCTTTCGGGGGGATCACCGTGCTCTCCATCGCTATCACCTCCTGGGTGACGAACAAGATCAAACTCCGTTTTCCGGTGATAGCGTTCATGAGCCTCTTCCCCATCGCTGGGGCAGTAACGATCCGCCAGCTACCTAGGGACAACAAAGGCGGGCTCCTAGCAGCATACTACATGGTCTCCTTCCTCGGGTGCCTCCAGCCCCTCCTCTATTCCTGGTCAAACCTCAACGCCGCGGGTCACACGAAGAAAGTGACCAACACAGCAGTCCTCTTCATCGCCCAGTGCGTGGGGAACATCGTCGGTCCCCAAGTGTACAAAGCCGAGGAGAAACCGTACTACTATACTGGGATCGCAGTTGATCTCGGGTGCTGGTGTGCACTCATTTTCGCCATCCTCGGTACGGCGGCATACCTGCACTATCTTAACAAGCAGCAGGAGAAACGCAGGCTTGCGGCAGGCAGACCGGGACATGTGATCGACACGTCTATCATGACGCTTGAGGAGGCGGAGAAGCACAGGCAGCACCAGCTCGCCACGGGCCAGATCGAGCTCAACACCAACGAGCACGCGTTTGAGGATTCTACGGATTTCCAGAATATGGACTTTGTGTATGTCCTGTAGGTTGTCGACCAGTAGCACCTGTCAGTGTAGGACTAAAACTAGCTGAATCACATGCCAGTTGAAGAGCATGAATGGAATGCTAAGTCCATAGTATGTCGCCTCGAGAGGAGAACCGGCTTGTGCGTCGAATGTAATCCATATATTGCTTGTCGATTTTAAAGTAAGCCAAAAGGTGACAATATGACAGTCGTCGTAGGATATCAGCATTGCTTGGTCGGGAGGGTTCTCCAGATTCCAAGGATGATGCGACAAGGGACTAGAACTCCATAAGATCAGCACACCATGCTGCTATATCGCGACCTACGACAACACCCTGCGGACCGTGTCATGACCCAGAATTGAGGGATTGCATAGGGTTATGTCATGATCATGCTGCAGAACGATATCGAGAGCTCCTTCGAAGTTGAGAGGCATTAGTCTCTGAGAGCGAATGAAAGCATACGGATTTCTGTTGCTAGCAAACTTACTGATACAGAGCTCTGTTGTATCACATAACCACACATCTGGAGCCCATCCAAACCAGCACGCTTTTCGGAAAATACCTGATGTACCGCTTGCATACAGGCGTACAGACGATGGTGCGCATCGAACGGTGCATAGTTGGACATGCAGACAGAGATTATGCTGTCAATAAGCAAAGGGGCAGAGGACGTCATTACATCCTCTGGCAGAACAGGAACGCCATCGGGCTGTTCTTCTCGCAGGCTCGTAGTAATCCGATGTGTCTCTGCTTTGTGCTGTTGGGGAATTAATGCGAGCGATTCCGTTATCGCTTGATCTGACCACGTGACATGTGCCCCTCCCGCGCTGGAAGGTTTCCCCCATGATCTGTAGAGCATTAATTTCAACACCTTTCCCCAAGAGAATTGGACCTACTAGAGGCCATTGGCTGCTGTCTCTGTCGCTGGTGTGCGATGCCCATTTCTCACCTGTGACATGGTGAATATACAATTGACGAGTCCTTCTGCGGCGACACGAACAGGAGGCTGTTAGGGGCAGGATACGTATGCGCCTGCATAATATCAAATTGCCGTGACACGAATGGAAGACTCCCATGGGCAGGATGCGTGTCCCCCTGCACGATATCGCATGGTCGTGACTCCCAAGGGACCCAGCCGAGCTTTGATTCTGATTGGGCAGTGACAAGTGGCTTGTCGGCGTTATACGAGTTGAAGATGAACACTCTCAATGGCAGAAACACGTTGCAAGTCGCAGAGATCAGGAGGCGTGTGGGACTCACAAGCAATCTCGGATGCTTTGATTGTGATGGCGAAGAAATCCGAGCACAAAGGAATCTATTGCTAAACCGGGTACACGATGATTTTGTCCAAATTCCCCGCATAACCTTCGTACCCGGCGTAAGTATTGAACGATCGTACGTAGGAAATCAACTTACTTGTTTGATTATGACCAATTGTGATATTGTTTTTTGAAGACTTCATCAACATTAGCCGAACAGGCACACTCAAAAATGCCCCTGAATCTTGGGTGTCTGGCTGTTCTACGGTCTGTGTCGGCCCCCCATTGACACTTACGCACAGACTACATCAGACATTTTCTTTAATGGTCAGCACAATAGTGGTGCTCACCTCACCGTTGTCTCTCGCCAGTTCCGATCAGGGTTCGCATAATAGAGGGACACCCAATGTTCGGCCCCATTCCCTTGAATTCCATGAATGGTGACGCATCCGCCAGCGCCTAATCGATACACCGCCAACTTCGAAGTACAAGAAGCGCACTTGCCGACCCGTGCATTTCGTGATAAGATCCCGTGGGCAGCATGATACGTAGTACCGTTGGGGATTACAATAGCCCCTGTCTTCAGGTCCATGGAGAATACCTATCCAAGAACGTGGGTAAGCAGGTAAGGCCGAAAGAATCGACGAACATCAACCCAATCTAACCAAACTGTGGCATTTTCGTGCCACATCATGGGCAACCATACGTAACTACTCCGGCCCAATCGATTGGATTTCCACCGGTCACCCATAAACAGGCTGACCATGCTCCTCCCTTCGCTTTCGCCTCTCTCGATGACGAGATCATAGGTGTTCTGACTGAAGTATGTCCTGAGCAATGGTGGTGCAATATCTTCCGGCTCTGACCATGGACCTGAAAGAGATGGAGCTGATAAATGCCTGTTTGCATTCGGCCACCAGCCGGTGAGGCCGGAGATGAAGAGATGGTAAGTCTTCAACGAAGTTAACACACGTATTCTCCATGCTTCCTGTCAGACTCACCCCATTCTTCTTGATGATGCCGGGTGCCTCATAACCCCCTCCGTAGAACACATGGGTTATGTTGCTGACATTTCGGTAGTCTGGCGTCAACTGGGCGATTTTGAAATTATTATTCCAGTCTGACGCATAAAGAAGATACGCGTTCTCATCGTCATCCACGAAGAGACCAATATCACGAGAATCTGCCCCAAAGGGTTTGAAGGAGCATAGAAACGTGTAAGGTCCTTCGGGTGTGGGGGAAACTGCTACGCCGACTTCGGCAGCATTATAACTGCAAGGTGTGAGGTCCACGGACAAGGCTGCGTCTAGAACACCTACTTTAAATTGTCTGAATGAAACCACATGACCTGACAAATGTAAAATATGTAATCGTTTGGCACAACGGCATGCACATACATAATCATTGTTCAGTGAGTTATGGAGAACTTTAGGGCGCTCGACAATGCTCTCGTTTGAGACTGATGTTCCCACGAGGGGAACAAGGGCATCCGGAAGACGAGTCCAGGTATACAGGTCTGCCGACTAGGCATATCGAAGTGTTAATCTCCATACACGACATGCTGAATGCACTCACAACGTAGCATGACACGGCCCTGAATGTTGAAGCGTGATGTTCTTTGTCTTCTCCAAACCAATAGCTAAAGATCGATCAATGCGTGGGTACGCAACACAAGGACTACCCATACAACACGTCATCTACTTTCAGCATTCCTCCACCGTGAGCTTGGATGGAATTGCCCTCAGTATCCAGCCATCGTGCACCAGGCACGATCCATCTTGGTGCTGCAGACGGCTCAGACAGAGAGAAACTGGGGTCTACAGTTTCATGCTTGAAAAAAGAGATTGCCCGAAAGAGCAAGTCGAGAATGAACGAAGCATTAGACAAAACTGGAAGAGCACAGAGAAGCAGGCATAGAAGTAGCAGGTTTGTGGCTTTGAACAGCACCGTCGGAGCAGACCGTTGGGCAGGCCCAGGGAGAAGCACCTTGTCATCCACCATATGCTAGCAATCGAGAGAGAGAGAATGGAAGTCACATAGGATTGGCCTGACAACAGAGAGAAAGACAGTTCACTCCATCGTTGTGGAGAGCACGCAGAATATGTTCCTCGCAGGTTCGGGGTGATGCGCTGGCGGCGTTGTTGAGGGTGTTGTTGATCAACGGAAGCTGATGGTACCACGTGCACATGCCGCGGCTGGGATCGAGTGATCTTCTGCTGCAAGGTTTGTTTGGTATGTTTCGAACCTTATTATCTCTGTTGTGATACTCTGACTACCATCGATTATCGCCTTTCATGAGACTTCACCATGCGAGAATTAATCAGGACTATGACCATAGCTCGGTGAATGGTTTTCCAGATAATTAGAACGATTGCCACTGGTCGTTTTCACATGAACACGAAGAATGCCGGGCTCGAAATTTTACCCTTCGCAAAGGGAACGATTGCATGTGTGCTGTAGGGACTCCAGGATGGGTCGATAATGCCTGCGAAAATGGCGCAGTCGACTGCTTTGCCGAATCCAGCGAAGGCACGGTCTGCGCAGAGCCAATATATTATTCCGTTCCAGCTGCCCATGACCTTCCGATTGCAAATACTTCGCATGAAAGCGTGAACGACCCCGATGTCCTCAAACCCCTTCGGCACACCTGTTTTCACAACATATTTGTCCAGCACTGTAAATCTAATTAAATTGTTGGCAATTGCGGTAATGTGCTCGCACAGCTTCGAGCGCCGCGTTACGGTCTTCCGAACGAACGATCAGCGCGCCATCCCGATAACAAAAATGTCTGTGTCCTGTAATGTGACATCGTCCTGTCTTAGGAACGCAATGAATGGCTCACGTGTGACATCCAGGAGCCGGGCACTGTGCAGGTTAGCGCGAAGGAAGACAGGAGAGATGAGGATGAACTCACGGTCATGTGGTAACACCCTACGGTTTTCTCGATTCTCGTCCCACATCCTACAAGGAGTGGGCACATACTCAATAGATAAACTTTATACGCACCTCCAGGGCAAATCTCCCATCCAAACTCCTCCATTGCTTGGCTAATTCTGCTGTACCTATCCGCAGCATCGGCCCGTTTTATACGAATGAATAGGCCCTATGAGGACCTTACCATCGCAAGTATGTGTGCGGCCATATACTGCTGGCTGATCGCAGTGTCGGCACCACCGGTATATGCAACCTCCAAACGGACAGGAGACATAATCGACTGCAAGAAATTCCTCGCGATCGATCATCCCGCTTTCTCCGCACCTAAACAACAACATTACCACACAAATACTTTTCGCAGAGGATAAACCGCTGCACCTGCGGCATGATATCATCACACCGAATTCTTCTACCTCGAGTCTTTCCCATGGGTCTGCGACCCGGTCAGGAAGATCCAATCTCTGGCAGAAGTCACGTGTCATATCTGATATAGACATGAGCTTCTGTGGTCATCCAGACTTCGTCCCATACTTACAATTTGACGTATCTGTATCCTCTGCCAAACATGTAGGGCAAGGGATGGGCAGCAGACCTTCCTCCACGCGACTAGAGACAACCCCTTGCAACGAGCTGGTACAAAACTCGTGCGCACAGTTCAGGCGGATACGGTCCGTGACTTGTTCATCTTCCATACAAATCCCACAGCGGAATGTTGTAGGATCTGGCACTTCAGGTTCTACCGGCTCCTCTATTTGAAAAAACTCTGGGTAGTCCAATTCAAGGGGGGTTTCCTCTCCAGACGGGGCGAAGATGTGACCTCTGATTGAAACGTCGTTCGTAGACATGCCACGCAATAACTGCCAGAGGTAATCAATGGCTTCTCCGTCACTGGGAAAGAGCATGAGTGGGATGCTGAGTCCATAAAGTGTTAGGTCGGGGAGAGAACCGGCTTGTGCATCAAAAGCTATCCAGATCTTGGTCGAGTTGGGCGTGTTGGAAGTGAGTAAAAACACGGCAACGTAGCAGTCGCCGTGTGATATCATCATAGCTCTGGAAGAGCCGTCATTGGCTGTTCCATTATCGGAGTACAAATGACTGCTATACGTGAGATCAACGCCCCATACATGCTTCCTGACCACGTACGACAACATCGTTGCGACCGCATCACGATCCACAACAGTGGGATTGGGTAGCCGCACATCGTGTTCCTGTTGCAAGACGATATCAAAAGTTCTGTTCCCTTCGAGGATGGCAGCCTTGATCAGCTATGAACCAATGAGCCTAGCCCTATCCCATAGAATCTGACTCACCGAAACAAAGCTCTGTTACATTATATGACCGCACAATTGGAGACCACCCATGCCTGTATGTTGCTGCGAAAACACTTGATGCATTGCTTGCATACATGCAACTAGACCCTGGTCCAAGTCGAAAGGTTCGTACCGTGAGATCGCCACGCACATGATACTGTCAAGGGACAAGGGTGGCGGAGCAGATGGTAAGCCATCGTCTGGTCGGAGAACAAGCGCTAATTGGTAGCGGACGCTGGATTAGAATATTCTGCCCCTACAGTTGTGTTTGTCCATCGGGTGTGCCGGTTGCGTCTCCTAAAGCCTGTTCATATTCATGAAGAACAAGGGCTCCTTCGGCTTCGGGGTGATCTCGCGGAGCTGCAGCTGCTCGCCGTCTCTCTGCTCCCTGTTGTTCTTGCAATGCGAGGGACTGCGCTATCGCTTGATCCAGCAATTCATCGTCTGTCAATTCCCTTCTGGATGCGCGCCTATTATCTTCGGGGGATTATTTGGAAGATATTGTCCAGTCATAAAATGAACTTACCAAGGACCATCGACCTTCGTCGTAATTTTGGGTGCGAATGTGAGTTGCCCATTCTCTCGTTGCTCGATGAAGAAAAGATGAACTAGAAGATGTCAAAGGGATGGTCCGTGAAAGACATACGGATTAAGCGCCTGCAGGAGTGCAACGGTGTGCAAATTTAAGCATTCCACTAGTGTGTGGCACTTTGCTCTTGATGGCGCAGCACAATCCCGGAGGGAATTCCTCCGGTGCCCCCTCTTCGGAGATATTGCTCCCACAATGCCCTTCCGGAGGCAAATGCTCAGAATGCCCTCCCCTTCACGTGCCCGCAGAGCTCGCAGCCTTTTCACCTGTCGAAACATGGGAGCCAGGGCACTAGTCTCATGCTACAGGGGTCCCAATTTTTGTTTGTTCACAGTTAGCCAAACATTAGCCAACAATGAATTAATATTATGAGAAAATTAAACAGAAAATAATTTAATAAACCTCTGCCATTTTTTCGAGCTTCTATAACCCCTTTTTGCTGCCTCTGAGAGATATGTTTGGCCACTCTGGGAAGACGAGACCCCAAGCTTACACTTTTTGCTCTTTTGACACGTGAGGAAAGTCACGCACTCTGTGAGCACATGAAGGAGAGGGCATTTTGAGCATTTGCCTCCGGAAGGGCATTGTGGGAGCAATATCTCCGAAGAGGGGCACCGGAGGAATTCCCTCCACAATCCCGAGACGGGAAGGGGGGCTGTGCTGATAGGCTGCCGAATAATCATAAGACTTGTCCGAGTTCTCGGTACTAGTCCAACTTTCGCCAAGGTGTAAGCATCAGAATCGTGCAGACCAAATTCACGCACTCCTTTGAGTCCGTGTTAATGGGCAGCTATCACCCCAATGCCACAATGATCGCTACTATGATTAGCACATTCAGAACCGTTCAGTTATAGTTTTCTCACAACCACTGCCGCCCACCTGATTGTTATCTCTCTAGCGCCAATCGGGATGGCGAGAACAGGTGTACATTGAACTGTATTTCCTTGGAGATCGCGAATCGTCGTAATTTCGATAAAAACTGATTTAGTAGTAAGTGGAGTAGAATTTTAGTTCTGACCTGTAAGGTATAACGTACCCTTGGGATTACGATAAACCCGCTCTTGACATCTACTGCGAATGTCTCTCAGCAGTGCTCGATATGCAGATAGGCGCCGTCAGAATATCTCCGAATGAACCGAATCATCCACAAGGTCGTTCTCGCACCACGTCGTTGGTACTCGGAGATTACCACTCCCGCCGGGTGCATTTGATTTCCCCTGTTCAACAGGCTTGGTATCTGCCTTTGCCGTCAGAAGAGAAGCTGCGGGTCAGTTTAGGACTTGCGTCTCTTAGGCTTAGGTAATACTGACTTGAATGTTATTGAAACAGCCAGATGCCTCAAGCCCACTTCCCTATTTCACGTGTATTGCATCCGTACCATTCAAGGACATGCGTTATTGTCAACTGCGTGGTCTTAAGGTGGTGAATCTCAGTCAAAGTAACGCTTAATATGAGTTGCCGTCATTGTTTATGCGCAGATCACAGGTTGTCGGGATTGAATAGTTCATCCGTATGAGAGTGTCTTCGACGTCGATTCAGGGGCTGGAGGGACAACCAACGAAGAAGCTAAATGCTTCGCAGACAAAAGAAAGATTGGGGCGAGTTCATCAGCGGTGCAGTACGATCTCCAGAGTGGCCAGTCCAGAATAGTTCATATGGCAGAGAACGATAGATCCAGATCCAGATCAAAGTAGAAAGCAGGCGAATAGAAGTCCTAGCTTAGGCTTGTTCTTCACCACCCGGGGCTCGACGGAACGTCGCTTGCATGGGAATAGTTGCGCCAATCATATAGAAGCCATATCCATTCAAAGAATGTTGCATAGCATTACTCGCCGCAGAGAACAGCAAGTGGTCATGTCTTTATGTTATGTGCCTATTGATTAGTGTTCGAGGACGTTTGTATGTGGGCGGCGGGGGCTAACCTAATTGATCACTTATCAGCGGAAGCTAAAGTGACCACGTGAAGAATGTAAATAATCAAATGGAGCGCGGCCCTATCTGGTCCGAGAACGGGCCACGTTCGCCGGACGAGGCGTCATCCCATCTGTGCACTGGCCACCACGCCAACCTGCCGCAAGACAGTCAACAAACAACGGTCTATACTCCTGGACTTGTGCGACACCTCCTCTCTCCCAACCACGACCATCTCCTTTGCTGAAGCTGCGACGCGGAGAAAACTTGACAGGAATCCGATAGGAGCCACGGCTATTGGACCGACTTCCCCTGATCTTCCAGATAGGGTCTACTCCTGCCGCAAGGCCGCATATAGCCAGCACATCCCAGTCTCAACGAGGCCGACTATCCTTGGCTCCCGTCCGAGCGATTCAGGTCGAGTCGTCGAGCGATCATCTCCGTTGACGTTGGTTCAGTCAGTCTTGGATCGCCGGTGACTCAAACCCCGTCAGTCACCTCGCTGCCTGCCGATCGCTTTTCGATCAGCAAGCAACCAACTCGGGAGGCTTTTCAGTTCAGATCTCAGCTACCTGTCGCTGAGAACTGAACTTGGGGAGCTTTCCCTCATACGATTATGGCGCTCTATTCTTATCCGACTCCCCTGCATGTCTTATATAGCCAGAAGGACACCCGCGGTTTCCGTCAGTTGCTCGACGCTCGTCAGCAGTCGAATGGTCCGCATTCCGGCGCAGGGGGGTCCTCCCTTCCTCGCTCGTGGGGCGTATCCTCCCTTGGTCCTGTTGGAAACGAGGTGAATGCGCGGGATGGGTTTGGAAGGACATTGCTGCACATTGCTGCAGCAAGCCTTGATGGGTGGGCACCCGAATGGGTCCGCATCTGCCTTGCTCAGAAAGGCATCGATGTTAACCTACAAGATCCCGAGAACGCCTGGTCGGCATTGCATCGTGCGCTCTACGTTGGCAACTTGCACGCTGTTCGTCTGCTGATGGAGCGAGCCGACACCGATCTGAAGAGCAAAGACCACGAGGACTTCACACCTTGGGACGTATATAACCTAACGGTTGATGGGACGTATCCGGATTTCGAAGCACCATATGGGACAATGCTGTACACATGGGGTGTCAATCGGTACGTCAGCTATCATGTGAAACAGTCACCCTACTAATCTGGTGATAGCAACTTCACGCTCGGTCTGGGTGACGGGGACGACCGCACATACCCTGAACCGATCAATCTCGCTCGCCTCACGCCGCCTTCGAATGCCACGGGTAGCGCGAGATTTGATACTATCGGTGTGAGCAGCATCGTGATGGCGAAGCTGCATACAGGTATCGTCACTTCCGAGGCTCGTGCGAATGTTCGCCTGTGTGGTTTCGGCTCCGGAGGGCGCCTCGGTGCCGGATCGCACACGCAGTACTCGTTCGCGCCGCTGAAGGACTTCGCCCACACCGTCACCGCTCTCGCGCTTGGTCAGGATCATACACTCGCCTTGACGTCCTCCGGAGAAGTATACTCCTGGGGACTCGGTCGCTTTGCCCAGCTGGGTTACATTATCGACAAAGACGATAAAGGCGCAGCGGACAGTGAGCAAGTGCAGTACAGCCCGAAGAAGGTTGTCGGTTCGCTTAAGGGCAAGGAAGTGCGAGGCATCGCTGCCTGCAAGACCGCGTCTGCCGCTTGGACAAGAGAGGGACTCTATACATGGGGTACCAACGCTGGTCAGCTTGGGTACGATAGACACACTGTCCCTACACAAGTCTCGCCTCGCAAGGTTACCGCCGTGACCCAAGGAGTGATTGATGCGGCACTTGCAGAGAACGCTATGTGTGTCCTGCTCGAGTCTCAAGATGTCTTGTGCTTTTGGAACGGAATCCATTTCAAGATCAACTTCCCAGCCCAGAAGTTCAAGAGCGAGAGTTCAGTCTACCGGCCCCCACAAGCTATCGTCAAAGTTATGATAAACAAGCTGGTAGTCTGTGAGAACGCTTTCGTCGCATTAAGCACATTCGGCGATGTTTTCTTCTTCACCCTTCCTGATCCCGGAAATGTTGATAACGATTCCGAGAAGTTTACGCTCAAGCCTCAACGTATTTGGGCCACCCGATGCGCAGAAAGCATGGCCAAGGACGTTGGTGTGGGAGCCGATGGGACCGTCCTCCTGTGTACGGCGACTGGTCATGTGTTTTCCCGGCAGCGAAATCAGAAGCTCGCCAATGACAGTCGACGCTCCCTCCCCGGCCAAGGGGCGCCACCTGGACCTGGAAACCTGAAGAGCTTCAAATTTCATCGTGTCCCATGGTTACAGCGCGTCATCAAAGTGTCAGCTAACAGCACTGGCGCGTTTGGTGCTATCGCAGTTGATGCTGTACCCAAACGTCTCGATCTCACTGGCCCGACATTAGGCGAGCAACTCGTTCAAGGCTTGCCTCATTTCAAGCAGGTGGCTGGCAGTCGAGCTACGTCCGATAGTGATGTCCAATCGCCCATGTCTCTTAGTTCTGACAACATCTCCCCTGTCCCTGTCACTGACGAAGATGATGATGACGGCCCCTCCGAAACTTTTGAGCTCATGGCAGCATCTCAAGTAGTCGAGGCTTACTTGCAGCTCGAGGAGGACAAGCTGGCGCAAGTGACCAAGGTGGAACCGATGCCAGCCCGACACTTGTGGGGTGCTGACGTCAGTATTGAAGTTGCCGGCTGCACAATCTACGCACATCAGGCCATTCTTGCGGCGCGGAGCACAGTTCTCAAAGATGCTCTAGCCGGGAAGGGATACACAGGTTCTGAGGTTGCTATTGCACTTTCAAAGAACGCGAAGGGGCCCTTAACGAAGCTGAACATCCGACTGTTGACCAGGCCAAGCACTGTCATGCAAGAGCTCCAAGATTTGCCTCTGGTTTTTCACCCACTTTCAGTCTTATTACTGCTCCAGTACCTCTATTCGGACACCATACCCTCCATTTGGGACCGCCTTGTCGGTGAGCGCTTACTCGGTCGATATCCCAAGCTCAAGCTACATGCCTCCCGCCTACGTGCTGAAGTATCGACTTTAGCCCGCGCACTGGGTCTATCAGCACTGGAAGCCTTCATGAGCGCTGCTACGTATGCTCGACGTACTCCAACGCCCACCTTGATTCGCGATATGTCTCGCCTCTTCGCGAGCTCGCAAGGTCGTGAAGCAAAATATGACATGGTGCTGCAGTTGAAGGATCGTCAAGTACATTGCCACTCAGCTGTTCTCCGAACGCGCAGTCCATTTTTCGCAAGCATGTTCGATGACGAGGACTGGATGGCTGATCGTTGGTCAAACGAGCATGTGGTCCAGATTGATATGAGACATTTGACTTGGGAAGTCATGGAGCCAGTCTGCGCTTACATCTATGAGGACAAAGGCCTGGAATTACTCGACAACATTGTGAGAAACACCGTTGATGACTACATCGACTATGTTTGCCATGTCATGGCGGTTGCAGTGAGTCGTGCTTTTTGCGGGACAAGTCTTGGACGACAAGCTAATTCCACTCTAGAGCGAACTATTGTTGGACAAGCTTATGCTCGTCTGTTCTTCTGTGATATTACGACACGTCAACCTGTACAATATCCCTTCGCTGCTTGCGGACGCAGCCCATCTTTCTGCAAAACCCCTCTTGAATAGTTTGTGCGGATATCTCGCCATGAATCTGGAATCTGTCATGGAATCTCGCCTCTTGGATGATATGCCTCGTGATCTTTTGGGCAAAGTGGGGGAATATATAAGATCTCTGCAGGCGGAGCGAAGCCCAGTTGCACGGTCGGGGATTTTGATTGAAGAGGCCATGAAGACAAACATGGATTGGTCGTCTATGGAAGACTTCCCGCAGCCGATCCAGCGCAGCTGGAAAAAGATGGTCAAGCCGTCTCCTAAGTTATCACCAATCAACCCCTTGTCTCCTCGTATATCGCCCTTGATAAAACCGCTAATGTCCCCGCCGGCAAACAAGAATACGCACTTCAAGTCACCCCCCCTTGTTATACCTGATGATGGTGGTATCTTTGCAATGGATGAAGACGTGGAAACTAGTCGAATTCCGCCGATGTCATTAGATACGCCAGCATCAAGTCAGCCCGCATCCCCTCTTCCGATTCCCAACAGAGCCCCGGTTTGGAAGGGCAAAAGCTTGCAAGCCCACCAGAAAGCTGACATGCGAAGCATCATGGCAGAAGAAGCCACTTCTAATGGACGGTACCTCCCTACCGGCGTTGGTAGCGCACCGAAAGGACAAGGATTTCCAGCATATGCACCTCTATTACCTGCGAAAGGGTTGGGAGTATCTCCATCACCTTCCAGAACACCGTCGGGTGTATCAGTATCATCCACAACCGGGCCGTCTACATCCACTCCCTCCACGCCTCAACTACGGCTTGCTGGTCGACCATTAACACAACGGTCTCCGTCCGGTGCGCAACCTCCCGCGACTTCAGGATCTCATCTACCCACACCGACGATGGGAACCCGTCAGCCAGCTTTCAAGGGGCCAGCGCTTGGACCAATCATCACTCCTGTCCGGGCGACACCGTCTGACAGCACGTCTCGGCGACGTAATCAGGATGCTTGGACTTCTGGCGGGCCGCTCCTGTCGACTTCACCTCCGTCTGCAGGCCCCAGCTCTGGCAATTTATCTTTCCTTGCCATTCAACAAGAGCAGAAAGAGGCATTGCTGGCAGGTACGAAGGCCCCCAAGAAGCCCAGTCTTCTTGAAATACAGGAACAAGAACGGACAAAGAAACTGGAGGAACAAGCCAGTCGTGAGGAAACAGCATTCATTCAGTGGTGGGCGCAGGAAGAAGAGCGAATGCGCCGGGGAGCCGGCAGGGGTATCCCTCTTACAGAAGGCCCTGATGGTGGGCGAAGTCAGCGACGCGGAAAAGGAAGGGGCAAGGGCGAGACTACTGAGGGTGGCCGCGGTGGACATGGTGGACGTGGTGGACGACGAGGTGGTGCAGCTAGAGAAAAGGGCAAGTGCCAATCTCAAGCAACGGTTGGAGCATAATTGGAGTTTGATCATGCGAATGTTCTCTTGGAATTCGTTGTTTTCGGTGTCGAATCGCTTGCAAGGACTTTTATCCTTATGTATATACTTGTATTCCTTTGTATTGTATAGCACGTGGAAGATTGGCAACAATAGATGGGAGCAACCAATGTATTCATATTCATGTGGCCAGCGCTACACATTCTCTTCGTTATATTTGTCAAATCAAAACAGCATGGATTGTAGCATACATCACGGTATTGTGGATCATCATTCAAGAGCATAAGAAAGGTCATTAATAATCGTGTCTCTTCTTGCAGCTTCGTCCATGAGACTTAGGAGGATGTGCTACCAGGCGATATTCCAGGTTGGCCACCTTGCGCACGCCATTGTTCCATGATGGCCCGTGGAACATGGAGCTTGACCTTCAAAGATTGTCGTTCTGTCGTTTCGGCTTCCGGAATAGCCTGCGGATCGATTTGTGTTTCGTCTGAGAGTCGGTTGGTTTCGAAGGGATCTAGCAGAGGGGGGCTCGGTTCTGGATCCATTTTCACTTTAAGATCCTGCATTGAGCTAGCGAGTTGCCCAAGGTCCGAGTCCGAGACTGAGCGTGGTGGTACGATTTCCGTAGTTGTTGCTCCCGCCGTAGAAGGCTCTTCCGCTGCACTAGGCTCGGGAAGTCGAGAGGGTGTATTCGCATTTGACTTGCCTCCGCGCTTTCCACGAGTTGCTCTTGTCCGTGTTCCACTACGAGGAGGCGTCGTTTCAGCTGGAATAGCAGGCTTCAGAGTCTTCCTATCTCGGAGACCCATGCGGTGAGGTTGTGCAGGAGTACCGGGAGCAGAACGTGGTAAAGGCTGCTCTTCGGGAGACAGTGGTGGAAAAACGAGGGGCAGCAGGGACAACGCGCGCACGAGATATGGAGAGGTGGACGTTGATGATACAGGAGCTCTGCGATTGGAGGCCTTTGGAGGAGGGAACGCCTTCTCGATCTGAATTCAATCAGCCTTCACGAAATCAGCTGCTGCTTAACACCCAGACCTTGATAAGTTCGTCCAAACTCCACCATGGTGTCCGCCGCATCACTTCTTCTGGAGTCAAAAACAGACCCACAAGATAAGCCATTGATCCGCTCTGGAGGGCTCGATCCCCATAACCGCCTTCAAGAACGGTTACAATTCTGCCGTCGGCCCACTTGTCAGCAAGCGCTTTTGCATCCGCAGCAAAACGACCATAGAATGTGGGTGGCACATTGCGTTTATGCCTTGACATCGATTCCATCTCATGCGAGCAGGCATCAAAGCCGCAACTGCGTAAAAAGATTAGCATAGTACGATTGAGAGGAAAGCACTAGCACACACCTCACCAAAACCAAGCTCTTGTGCGGTTCTGCTCCCGTATTCTTGAAGAAATCATCCGCTTTCTTCAGAAGCTGCGAGTATTTCTGCGGATACAATCGGCCCCAGAAGTCTTCATCAGACGTGTATGGCTCCAAGTGAATGTTTTCGATATGTTGACCATGCCCCCCATGAATGCAGATAGAGGCTGCTTGCGTCAGGGCCGGGTCTCCTAACTGACAAAATAGAAAACAGTGTGAGACAAATCGATAGGGGCCTATAACAGCGTACCTCGCATGGATAGCTGAGAATGTCATGCATGGAACCATAGTATATCTGAAGGCCTGGCGTTGCATCTGGCTGGGGTTGCTCTTCTGACTGGTTACGCTTATTTGTTTCCGCGTTGATGGCCCATGCGATAGCTTGAGTTCCGTTCCCATGATGCAAATCAATATCGAGAATGGCAACATGTGTTATAGAGTGGCTTAAATTGGCTGAAGACTTTCAGAAAGCAACACGAGGCGTGCAATTGGCCTTGCACGTACCATGTACAGCCGCAATCGCGACGTTATTCAAGAAGCAGAATCCTGACGGCGTGGCTGAAGAACAATGGTGCCCGGGAGGTCGAACAGAAACAAAGGCTCGTTTCGGACTTGCTGGAGACACGACCAAATCAACTGATGCGCAAACAGTTGCTATAGATGACTGGAACGCCGCCATTGATCCGGGGGAAACTACAGAGACAATGTCAGCTGCCAAAAATCAGAGAAGCAGGGGCTGACACACGATACAAATCTCCTTGAGGCCATTCCTCGGGGATTTCACTTTGTTTCACGGTTATCTTTTCGACACACGTCTCGACAAGTTCGTGCAACCGCCCAATGTAGGCCTTTTCGGTAGAATCTGGATCTCGCTCCTCTTCGAGATCAGCCAGCTTATTATGAACGTATCTCGTTGCTTCATGTGTGCGTATATCGATAGCACGGTATTCTGCTGGGGAGACCAGCTGGAGGAAGTCGGGCGCGGAAGAGCCCAAACTGGAAGCATCAGGCAATGAAGCTTGTTTATCATGTAAGGCGTCCTCTAGTCGTGCCAATCCACAGGCTAGACCAACGGCAACCGCACGCAACCGTTGTGGTCGCTCTACAATGGTAGAGATGTGTGACGTTCGGATGTACGTATGCAAGGCGCAAGCAGGTGCCGAGAACAGCGCTACCGGGATGTGGGGAAGAGTCCGGGCCTTCTCCGGAGATGGAAGCGGGGGCAGTCGGAGAATCTCAGGGTCCTCTGGTGGGGCATGTGAAATGGAGAGCGCGTCCAAAGCTGAAGATAGTATGCGATCAATGGAGACCTCGCGGGGATCCATATCGGTGCCGCTTTCCCTCTGGGAAGACCGACTATCCATGTCGCCTAGGGTGAGAAGAAGAACAAGTAATTAAACCAAGAGTGCACGGAGAAGAGATGCGAGCGGGATCGCGCGACGGGGAACGCGACCCTATAAACGGATGTTTTTGGTTTACGTCACGCGTATGCGGGGCCAAATGTCCCCTGACGACCACCAACCATGTGAGATCAAGAATTTCTTTACAGTATGTCATCAGAACTAGAGTCATACTGAGTGCTGTCTAGCAATTTCCTGTAATTCATCTCGATCACCGCTCCGTTCCACCAAGCTTTTGAAGAGACCGTCCTTTTTCTTCAATAGAGCGGTCGGGGTGTCGAATTCGATCAGCTTTCCCGCGTCGAGTACTGTTGTGCTAGTCAGAGATTGCTATCCGTGATGACGGAAGTACTTACCCATAATTTTATCGTAATCCATTATTGTTCTAAGACGGTGTGCGATGGTCAACAGGGTAGCCCCCTTGAGTTCTCGCCTGATGCTTTCCTGGATTATGCTGTCTGTGTCATGGTCCACGCTTGCTGTCGCTTCATCGAGGAGTAATATGCGGGTATTGCGGACGATTGCACGAGCTAGTGCGACCAGCTGTCTTTCACCTACAGAGAAGTTCCCGCCAGCATCTGACACGGCCGTGTCCAGTGACACGTCGCGATCTAACAATCCGATATCCCTCAGGGCATCGTTCAAGACTGCGTCATCCTGTTGACCGAATGGATCCAGATTGGTACGAATCGTGCCAGAGACCAGAACTGGCTCTTGGGGTATAATGGTAAGATTGGCCCGCAGCGCGTTGAGGTTAATAGTCGAAGTTGGCAGACCATCAAGATACACCTCTCCTTTCGTTGGGATCATTCGCAGCAGGGAGAGAGCCAGCGTGCTCTTCCCGCTTCCGGTTCGACCAACTGCAGTTATTGTCAGCAAACGATAGATTACAGTATGTGCACACGGACCAATGCCAATCCGCTCCCCAGTCTTGATTTCGAAACTGAGGTTGTCTAGGACAAGTGGGCTGTCCTCGGAATATCTGTCAGGCGCTCAGCATAGAATGTGGAAATCAGTTGAATGACCAACTTCGCAGACAAATTTTCTGCTCGAAGTGCTCCGGAAGCGGGCCAATACGCCGGAGGTTTGCCCATCTCCGAAGACCCAGACTCGTGGTCGATGTCGATGTAGTCGCGCATGCGCTCTAAACTGCGGAAACATGATATCAGGCCATTATGAACGGGAAGCATCGCTTACCTGTTTGCCGTTACCTCCATGCTATTTGCTCCTCGCAACCACCACAGAATCATACTTGCGAATCCAATTGCCATGTTCAGCTATGATACATATTTCAATGAAACGGTTGACATGAAAGTGTGGCATATTCACACTGAACTGTCACGCAGTCAGTCTCATTACGTAACGACGGAACTTGCACGCACTCCTGTTTTCCCAGCCTCTTCAGATTTGAAATACACCAGGTATGCCGCGACACCTGTGGCGAACAGAGCTCCGAGAGTGTCGACTCTCGAGGCAATCCAACGATGAAGATTTTGAAAGCAACGTGATGACCTAGAATATGCATCGAGTCGATTGAAGAGCTCTGCTTTGAAGGCATCCTGTGCACCATAGGCGCGGATAGAGACAATACCAGCGACAGCAGCAGAGAAATGATTGTAGATCGGCGATTTCCAGTTTGATCGAATGCGCTTGACGCCCATTTGAACAAAAAGATACACTTGACCTATGCTATAACCGGCGATCGTAACAAAAAGGCCGGGTATGAGCAATATGGGAGATCCCATCATCACCGCAGAGAACCGCAACAAGAGCAGTATGGTTCGGGTGATGAACACCCCAAAAAATTGAGTCAGTGGGCCATCCATATCGCGAACATCCTGAAACGAAAAGGTTGATACTGGAACATTTTGGCAATGAGAACACTTACTTGGGTGAAACGCGATATGATGCGACCTCGGGGTGTAGTATCAAGCCATCGCAAAGTTGACGACATGATGCTGTCCAGCAAGAGCTCATGCACCCTTTGGCATGCAGCCATGCTACGATAGATATACGTGATATTGCCCAACGTTGTCAGAGCAGTCTGAGAGAAAGAAAAGGCTATGAATATAGCGAGATACCTGCCCATGTTCCAATTTAAAATGATGCCGAAAGTGAAAATCGTGGCCTACCCTGCTGTTGTCAAAGTGGTCGAGTGCGTTTGATATGAACTCGTCCAAATGCCCAGCCACCAGGTAGCTCTACAAGACAGTGTGTAAACAATCGGATGCTAGGTCTTCGTGTTACAGCTTACAAAATGTCCATCAGCACCGCTATGAAGAATACGGCGATCAGTAGAATCCAAAATCCGAGACCGCCGTAAGCATGGAGCATTAAATGTACTGTAGGGACCGTTTAGCCACGACACTTCAACCTAATCATGGACACTTGCTTGCAGCCCATTTTAAGCGCCCTTGAGCTCGCTCTTCATCAATGATGATCTTTCCGTCTGCTTTTGGGGCATCTGGCTTCTCATCAAGGGCATCGTGGACGGTGCCCTTGATTTCTCCCTCCTCTGCCCCACACGGGTTCTCTTCAGTCCTCAGGGACTCGAGCAATTCTGGTCCGGGTGGCCCATGATATTTGATATGTCCGCTCGAATCAAGTTCGAGGATGGTGTCTGCAATTGGTCCAACGAGAGAGATAGCGTGAGTCTAAGACCATATCAGGAGCTATGAGCAAACGACCTTAGAAGAACGTACGACAAGCAGGACCGTCCTGTTCTGTATAAGATCCCCTCGCAGACACTTCTCCACGATCCACCTGGATGTATGCACATCGAGGGCGGAGAGAACGTCATCTAATAAGATGGTTTCGGCGCTGGAATAGAGAGCCCGAGCGAGCGTAATGCGAGCTTTCTGTCCCCCAGACAGTGTTATGCCCTTCTCGCCCACCTGACAGCCGGTCATTATCTATGAACTCGTCTCATCAATAACTGCGAGTCGCACCTCGGTGTTGTCTCCTGCTGCAAATAATGCTAAATCTGGTCGCACAGCACATTGCTCCAATACTGCGAGAGTGTAACTCATTGGCACTGTGTATGAGGATAAATCTCACCAACCGGAGTTATACCTGTGTTCATCATAAGTAGAACCGAAAAGAATGTTTTCCTGAGTCAGATCAATATGGTAGCTATTCCTCCACCGTTCGCCATGACTCACTTTGATCGTTTCGTTCATTACCCATGACTCTTGCACCGCGTACGCAATACCTGCATGCCTCGGCAAGCTGTACCAACCGTTTGGGGTCATGGGCTCAAAATGCATCTCTCGTAGCAGAGCCATCAAGACCGAGGTCTTGCCACTCCCCGTGGGTCTGCGCGTTGTTAAATTATATTTTCTCAATCTCTTGCACTGGACGACCCACCCGATAATCAAATTAAGACCACCTCTCTTGAACAAGAGTTTGCCTTCGAAGTTCAAGCAAAAATTTCTGGTATTGACGGCATCTGTTCTCCTATTCCAAGCGAAACTAGCGTCATGAAATCCAATAACATCGCCATGAGTGGATTCGTCCAGCACAAGCTGACGGGAATCCTGTAAAGTACATGGATCGGCTTCGTAGGCATCCAATAGGGGAGTCTATAGAAGTATCAGCTAGAATAACTCTTGGATGAATACAGGTTCTGACCCTTCGCAAAAAAGTGTCGACTCGGTCCAGAGATACTTTGGCTTAAATGGACATGTTATTGGTAAGTCCAACTTCCACTGGTGGATGTTCATACCGTTTATCATGTCATTGAGATCCCGGGTAATGGCAACCAAGTCCATGCGAAGCAAATCGAATATGCTCATACTAGAGAATACGAGGGAAGCTGCCATTCTATTAGTAAAGACACGGATCGACAACAGACCGAACTGATCGGCTTACCGTTGAGAGCGTTGTGAAACACGAGCGTCTATATAGGCGGTAAACTCGAGCATTTGTGCAATGACCTGAACACTTACATAGACTCCATAAGTTATGAGCATGCTCGAAACGGGAAGCAGTATGCTGTCAGATGTACGTTTAGAATCGTCCCGCGAGTCCAAGATAAATGTCCTCACTTGGTGTTGCCAATGACTAGCTCCAAAAGGCGGCGCTTTCGTGTGAACCGAAGCTCCTCTTTCCTCGTATTCTGAATTCGCTCTTTGACCATAGACTCCCAACCGAACATCTGAGACTTCATTAGAATCACATTTTTAGAAGAACGTCCAGTCCGACCTTGATCATGCGAATAATGCTGAGGGCTGGTGTTACGTTTAGCGTGGGTAATCAGGCAGAAATGGTTTGGCACGTACACTCTGTCACAGCTTTCACTCGGCCGTCTGTCTATGGGGACTCGCAATCAGATCCTGAAAGTCTTCATACAAAGTTTCGAACCTTCTGCATCTACATTTTCTGTGTGTCGGCGATACGTTTCGTCAACAGACCCGGCAGAGGCAATGTTACCACCAAGAATATCATGCCGATAATCGCAGACCAGCCCAAAACGGTGGTCAGAAACCAAATTGAGGAGATGAGCTCGAGTGGCAATTGGAGGAAGAAAAATACAAATTCCCTTCCATCCAAGATGGCTGGTATGTCGGCGCCGATTAGAGTATTCACATTCACTACACCTGCGTCCTTCCTTTTATCTTCATCAGACGACAGTGTTGATTCAGAAGCAGACGGTCCATTAGATGATGGAATATCATCGGATGGCGCAGGAATACAGACGCGCATTCTCAAAGATTGTGCGAAGATAAGCTGAAGGAGAAGGTTCTCTGTGTGGACGAAGATCCTATTCTGGTCAACATGTACGACTCTGTTATCAAGAGACAAGTTTGTCGTTTGTAACAACTCACAGTGACGTAAAGATAACCATTCTCCCCCAAGGAGAACAACATCCGACTGATGAATATAAGAAGAATCCAGACCCTACGATAGAGCACAATTAGCCGGTCATGGTGTCTGTGGTATTGCTGCCGTACCATGGTCGCACAATGGCATTCTCTCCCCCTGTTTCCAGATAGCGTAGGAGACGATTGATAGCAATTGGACCCAAGAACGTCGCAAGCACATTGATTGTAACAATGAAAACCTGAAGAAATATCCGGGTACCAAAGAACTGCATTATGCCGAAGAATAGGTGCCTGTCTTTGAGACCCAGCTCGCGACGACGCCAAGGGTCAAGAATATCTCTCCCGTGAGCTTCTAAAGTAGTCGATTGGTCATAGTCGGCCAAGGGGGGAAGCGAATCGTGGTGAAGTTGTTCATCAAAGTATGACCGGAATACAAAAGGCTCCAAAAAATAGAATAAATTGATGCCCGCAAGCGAGGCCGTCTGCTCGGGTGGCAGGATACCTGCATGCTAAGTGAAGTTACGTAAGGGATAAACAAGTCAATGCCAATGCTGATGCTCACTTTGGGATCTTCCGGTATGTATGGTGTAGGGATGAAGAGAGGGATGATCACCGCAACCACAGCTAGCAACCCAGCTTCTGTCCAACACAGCCCAGGGTAGTGAGCATCTGAAGGCATACCGCCAAAGATCATCAATGGCCAGATATTACGCCATCCAAATACATAAAGCTGGATAAGTGAGACAACGGCTGCGTTGGCTGTAATAAGCTGGGCCGTCTCCGATCGAAGGACAAGTGCCACTGCACATAAAACTGAGATGTAGGACTGAGAGCATATCAGGGAGGTAAAGCCGGTAATAGCAGCTGACGTACATAGTTGATAATATTGAGCGCATCTATTCGTTGTTGGAAATCCAGCTGTCTATGAAGAGTTGTGGTGTCGGAATGATATATATCCAGGGCCAGTCGAACAGTGGAGAGGATCAACAACCCGACTGTCCCGACAAAGCGTGCAATCTGGAATGCATAAACAATCCTTCCTCCCCTATTACACATAAAGTCCGAAAACAGCGCATGTCGGGATTGTCGATCAGCAGCGGCAGAATAGCCATTTGATGTCATCCATGGTATCTTCCGAAAGGCAGCCTGAAGAATGAGGCATGACGCAGACAAAAGAACGGCATAAGCAGTCATCAAGCGAGGATCCTGCCAGACTACAACGTTTGTGCAGGAATCCATCATCCCTTGCACTCTAACAACAAGGTATGAAAGCAGAGGAACGTAAGCCCTGCGCAGCGAAAACAATGTTGCATTTGACTTTGCTGCGCTGATTTGGATCTCGACAAACGAAGAATTCCGCAGTGCCGAGCATTAGCTTCCGTGATTTGCATGAGGTAATCCGATCACGTGCAATTCTCTTTCTTTAGTGTGCCCGCGGTAATCCGTGCACACCCAGATTAATTTAATTCTAGTCTCCCTCTACGCGATCACGCTGCTTTCTCTCGCAAGCCGGAGAAGATGTTGTGCATCTGCGCTCCCTTCCACCAGGGCTCGAAACATGCTATTTCTTTCAAGGAGAGACAGCGGACTTCCAAATTCTACGAGCTCGCCACTCTCCATAACTATCTTGCATCAGTGTTTGACGTCAATCCCCTCTGTAAGTCTGCTCACCTAAAATCTTGTCGTAATCCATGATAGTTTGTAATCTATGAGCAATCGTGAGCAGAGTCGTGCCTTTGAGCTCTTTCCTGATTGATCTTTGAATCAACTGATCAGTTTCTGCATCGACCGACGCTGTCGCTTCGTCCAGAATGAGAACCTTTGTGCCGCGAACCATGGCTCGAGCCAAGGCAATGAGTTGACGCTGTCCAACAGAGAAGTTGCTACCGGAGCTGGCAACAGCGGTGTCAAGGTTGCATCCGTTATGCTTGCCACCTCCAGATTGGCCGATCAGACCGACAGCTCGGAGAGCGCTATTCAAGGCGACATCGTCGTGTTCTCCGACAGGATCCAGATTTGAACGTAAGTTTCCCGACAATAAGCTGGGATCTTGGGGAATGATCGCCATGTTCTGTCGCAAGGTGTCTAGTCTGATGTTCCTGGTCAAAATTCCATCAAACTCCACTTCTCCCGTGGTTGGTATAAGCCTGAGGAGAGACAGAGCGAGAGAGCTTTTCCCGCTTCCCGTACGGCCGACTATGGAGGATTAACAGGGGCACTTACGGTAAGTAACAGCGTACCAATTCCAATCCGCTCGCCTGACTTGACCTCAAAGCTGACATTTTTCAGTACCTTGGGTCCCTCTTCGGAATATCGTGCTTGAAGGTTGTGTACTTGCAGCGAACCGGATGCAGGCCAATATGCTGGCGGAGGTTGGGCTTCGCAACTCGGTGGTTCTTGTTCAATGAGAAGATAATCCCGAATGCGTTCAACGCTGGCTCCTAGTTAATACTGCAGCACGCTACGCCCGGCCAGCGACTTCACCTGTTCCCAGCGGTCTCCACTTCACTTAGCAAACGCACCCAAAATAGCAGTAAACCCGAGAATCTCAAAGCCATGTTCAACTATCTGTCATGAGATCCTCTAGATACGGATCTGGCTGAAATCACTTACAGCAAACTGCAGAAAGACTGACAAACAACACCGAGAACACAGAACGATTGGAGACTTACTCCGCTGTTGCTAGGTCCTAGTGGACTTCTCAAATACACGAGATAGAAGGCCAGTCCCGACGTAAATACAGCTCCCAGCACGTCCGAACGCACCGCAACCCACCTTCCCGTGACTCATTCGTTTTTAGGCCATGGAGTGAATTTGAACATACCTGTCAAGATTATGAAATGTACGGCATGGGCGAGTGTACTCGTCCAGTCTCTTGAAGAGCTCTTGTCGGAATACCGCTTCCCCTCCATATGCTCTTATGGATACTATAATCGGGACGCGTTCAGAAAGAGCCGAGAAGATCCCAATGCACCACTTACTAATTCCATCAATGGTTGCAGAAAAATGCGTATACAAAGGCGATTGCCATTTAGATATAAGGCGCTACTCATAATGCTCAGCGACTGGAGAGCAACCCCTAAAAGACGACGCACCCGGACTGGCAAGCGTGCAGAAATATAAATCTGCCCCATCAATACTCCGACAATCCCTATAAAGATACCCGGGATGCTGAACCAAGGTGCGAGAATGAGGATAGCTCCAAACTGAATCAGCATGCTGAGACTGAATGATATAAACATATGCAAGTAAGTTATCAGAGGTCCATCCACTGTGCCAATATCCTAGAAGACTTTCAGTTACTGCAGAGTCTCATTAACCCCGGCACCGCATACCTGAGTAAAGCGAGAAATAATTCGTCCCACAGGCGTGACGTCCAGCCATCTGAGAGGAGCGCCGAGGATCCTCTTGGATAAGGCCTCATGGAGCGTTGAGCTGACTCGCAGACTACCATATAAGTATGCCAGGGAAGATAAGGCATAAAAACCTGCATCCAGACCGCAGATAGCGACGAAGATACCGAGATAGCTGAATAATAATCAGCAGGGCCGCATTCCGACCAACTACTGTGCGCTTACAATAATATTGGGATGTTTCTATCAGACGAGGTCTCGTATGCTCGAGCCCAAACACCCAGCCACCATGTCCCACTACTCTTGTCAATACCAATACCAGAGCGATTAAGAAAACTCACATAACGCTGGATATGTATACAAGCAGACAGGTGCCAATAATCAATGCTAAGGTTACATAGCCACCAAATGTGTTGATCAGCAGTTCAACTTCATGATAGTCAGCCTGCAGCCACCGCGATCTGCGTATCGGACACGCACCAGCTGACCATCGAAGGCGACCCGTTTCAAGATCTTCTTCGAGGATAAGTTTTCCTGCTTCTTTCGGCATGGCAGAGTGAAATCTCTTATGTTCGACAGGTTCTTCCTCCTCTGAGGGGTCTCTGACATCATTCTCGTGGGCAGTCGTTTGGAACCCGGGGACTTGAACTAAGGACCTGATTTCGCCAGTCCGAGAGATATTGAAGAGTCGAGATGCCAAAGGAGCCACAAGATCGATGGCGTGAGTCTATTCACGAGTTGATATGCATCTTTCGGATGAAATTTGCTTGTACGCACAGCAATGATGATAGTGCGACCTGCGACAAGATCTCCTCGGAAACAATTTGCAACGATCCAACTAGAAGTGTGAACATCGAGGGCAGACAGAACATCGTCAAGCACAATAATGTTTGCACTGGAATAGATGGCTCTAGCCAGTGCGATACGAGCCTCAGGATTGCCACTTCAGTCGCATCCAGGCTGTTAGGGACGCAAAGTGCTTACCTTTTGTCCCCCGGACAAGGTTATTCCTTTCTCTCCCACCTACCCACCTGAACTTAGAAGTCTGAGGATTCGTAAAATTGTGATTGTACCTCTGTCTGGTCACCTGCACTCAGCAGGGCAAGATCTCTCTCGAGCGCGCATTGTCGCAAGACTGCCAATCGTTTGAGTGTTTCACAAGAACAGGATCACGGTGCATCAACATACCCTCTTTGTAACGCTCTTCGTCATAAGGCTCTAAGAAGACGATGTTCTTCTGTTGCAGTGTAAAGAGACAATAATACACCGCTTGTGGGATGGCGTACCTTGATCGTCGTGTTCTGTACCCATGCCTCTTGCGCAGCATATGCAACACCAAGGTGTCTTGGAAAAGCAACCCAAGAGTCTCGACCTGTTGATTCGATGTGCATTTCACCAAGTAGAGCCAGCAAAAGTGACGTCTTCCCACAGCCAGTCGGCCTTTTTGGGAATTTAGAGGCCTTTCGTGGCAATATGAATGTGGATGCACAAACCCTGTGACCAAGTTCAAACTTCCTTTGTCAAACGTCACGCTGTCGATTTTGAGCGTGAAGTTCTGGTGCGTGGCGTCGTCATCGGAGGCTTGATTGACCCAACTCAGATTCACGTTCTTAAAGCCGATAATTTCGCTGCTCGCGGGTCTCTCGTCCAACATGTCCATAGAATTCCCAGAATTGCTAAACTTATCGAGCAGGGGTGACTATATGAAAGGATCAGCTTAAAATCACTATCCCAACAAGAAACTTACTTCGCGAAGGAACTTTGTCAGCCGGTCCAACGAGACCTTTGCTGGTGAGGACGGTATCATGAAATGTTCCAACCTCAACTGATCGCTAACCTTGCATAATACTTGTGATGAAGAAAGGTACGCTGCCGAGATCCAAGCGAAGAAGATCCAAAACAGCTATGCTGGAAAAGATAATGGCCGCTGTGACATCATCAGCGACGAGATTCTACTGGCGGACATATGCGGACCATCGAGGCTTTTGTGCATGACCAATGTCTATATGGAAAACGTGAGCAGGAATAACAGGACTTGCCGATATAGCACCTACGTGGAAACTGAATGTCACAATTAAGATCAGCACCGGCATCAGGTTGCTGAGGTACATTTAGTCAGTGTTTGATCAACATATCATTAGCAACTTACTTCATGACGCCGCCGAAAAGTTCCAGAAACTTCGCCTTCCGGGTGGACGAAAGCTCATCGGCTCTCAGTTTGTATAGTTTTCCAGCAATCATGCCTTCCCAGCCAAACATCTGCGAGATTTCAGTTGGTCACGAGTAAAAAATGCAATAAGCATCGAGCACCTTGATCATACGGATTATGTTCACGGCTAAGGGTGCAGATAAATAATTGTCTTCGCAACTGAACAGTTACTGCTTACACTCAGTTATTCCCTGTATTCGGGCTTCCGTCTGAAAGATGATGAGTGATGCCGTTCCCACGGTGTTATTGATGTGTACCTTTTGCATTTTCGCTACTTCGACGTCATTGATCCGTTTCGCCAAAAGGCCGGGGATAGGCATCATGGCAACCATGAATACCATTCCGATGATGGCGGACCACCCCAGGATGTCAAATAAGAACCAAGTGCTGATAATAGTTTGAAATGGGAGCATCACGAAGAGAACAAGGAAGTCTCTAGCGCCGAGAATATTGGGGACGTCTGCGCCAATCAAGGTGTTGATTTGCCCTGAGAAATGGGGCGATGGCGAGGGTGGGTTTTCGGCGGGACCATCCAAGGGCTCTATGGTACCAGAAGCCACAGTCTCGGCAATGTTCGCGGTCGCAGTCTCTGAGCCGATCAAGGTTAAAGGAGGGAGATTCTCGTCCTCTGCCACTACGCTTGAAGAACTTGCCTCGGAAGATTGAGGCTTGGAGTGTGACTGAGACGTGTCGGACACGCGTAGTCTGAGCGCATGGCGGAATATCTGCTGCAGGAGAATGTTTTCTGCCCGAACTTGTGCACGTTCCTGGTCACATAATCAATACACAATGTCTTATGCCAACAGTCAAGAGTCTTCTTACGGCAACAAATATGTAGAGTTGACGAAAGAAACTAGAGAAGGCCCCCCCGACGAGCAGTACGACAATCCAAGCCCTAGGCAGGTGTCATTCACGATATTCAAAGGCGGCACGCAACATACCATATATGAACATCAGAATCCTGATACCCATATTGCAATTGCCTTTCTTCTCGTTAGTGACTAAACTCGACCCCTAAATAATCCTCACTGAAGGATGCGCTTCAAAGCGTAGGGCGCCATAAAACGAGACAGCACATCCAACAGCAGATTGCAGCCGAAGAACACGTATTCCCAGAAGAATATCTGCATGAGGCCAAAAAATAGGTGTCGGTCATTTAGCCCCTTCTGGTGTCGTGTGATGGGATCCAGGGCCACGATGCTACTCTTCTCAAGATGGGCGGAACGGTCGTAGTCAGCAAGTGGGGGGAGACTGTCGTAAGGCAAGTCGGAGTTCCTGTATGCAATCATAACAATCGGCTCCATGAAAGTGAAGGTTATGAATGACCAAAGCGAGGCAGTTTGTTCGGGATTAGGTTCAGGGGAAGGATGCTACATGGGAATCAGCACCTTGGTCCTCAATATGGAAAGCACGCACCTCCGGATCAACAGGGACATATTCATGAGGGATCAACCCAGGAATGACCAGTCCAGTAATGGTCACCAAAATGCCCCGGGTATACATCAACCAAGGGGTGTGGTTGTCGATAGGTTCCCCGTTGAGGAACACCAGAGGATATACATTTCGATAGACAAAGACGCCAAATACGATGAGAAGGATGACTCCGGCATGGACGTTATACATTCTGCCATTCCCGGCACACAGTATAACTCCGAGAGAGCACAAAGCCCCCGCGTAACCCTGCGAGTGCTATGCATCAGCATACACGCCAGATAGAACTGGAGAACGTACGATCACTACGGCGGTCATCAACTCGGCCAGAGCAGAGCATGTTAGACCCCAGGCTGTCTCTTCTGCTGAGCCATTGCGAAGCACAACAGCATAGATCGACAGAATAAACAGAGCTGCGGCACATGCAAATCGAGCAATATTGAAGGAAAAGATAATTCCACCTCCGCGCAAGCCTACCAGGCGCCGAATCCCACCAGGACCGTGGGCAATGAGTGTGTCATCGCCGTCTATGCTAAGACCTGAGTTCTCTTTCGCCGACTTCAAATGGTGTTGCGTTTGTGTAATGACCAGAACTAAGAGAGACAGTAGACAAGCATATGCTGGGACAACGCGAGGATCATGCAAGACATGTGAACGCGTGCAGGTCGTCAAAAACTCCGAACTAGAAGGGTTAGGACTGAAGAATCCTTCCACTTGCAGAAGTAGCATGACTCCCGCTCTGAGTAGATGTTTTCCAGTCGGAATGGCTAGCTTTGAGTTCCGGGCTATATAAGCAGAAGATAATTAGGACTGCATGTGGGCAGGTTTACTTTCCGCAGTTCGCAGAGACGCGGCGAAGTGCTTGACCACGTGGTGCATGCAACTGTTATCTTGGGACGCGTCACTGGGCGTTTCGAGAACCAGGAAACCCATGTGCACCTCCAGATGGCACTGAAGGTGAGTCAGATTGGGTGCTTAAGCAGCTTGAAGTAAGGCTGCGGGGCGATGGTTACTCACTCCGAACGACTGCGTGCATCTACTTCCAGTGCGGGCAGTTTAACGCAGCCTGTCGCTCAAACACCTAACCCATGTACCCCATTGTCTCGCAGTTCACATTCGAAAGAAAATCGTCGTTGAAACTGTCGCTTCGTTAACACGCGTTGATGGTGCAGATCTGCATATTTAAGGATGTTTGGCACTAGTTATTGATCACGTTGTGCCAGGTGTTCGTGATCGAGTTATGAACGCGTCCACGGAATCTGTTTGAAATTTCCGATCGCGACTGGCCCCATTCCGTATTCCTCGCCCATACTTGTACTGGCACACTTAGTCTCTGCTTGCGCTCACGAACAGTGGAGAAGAGGTAGCGATAATGGACGTGTCTGGTCTTGTCAATTTGTTCACAGCAACATACTCTGTTGACCAGAATGTGCGAATGACGGCAGAGATCGAGATCCACAAGGTGTGCTCATGCCATGTCCCGACTTTGCTGCTTTCATGCTGACGATAGCTCAGGTGGCATCCCACGAAAGCTTTATACCCGCTGTGATGCAGATTATTAGCGCCACGGATGTGTCTCTGTGAGGAAAGCACAATCGGTTGATACGATAAGGCTAACGGAACCTCAGTGCAACGCGTCAGGCTGCTGCAGTCTACCTCAAGAACAGCTTCACCTCCGGCCTAGGAGAAGATTCCGCCAACACCCAAAAGACCATCGCTGTCCTCAAGTCTTCTATCCTGCCATTGATTGGTTCTTCTCCATCACATTCTATCACCTCTATTTTACGGACAACGTTGGGATACTTGGTGAAAGCAACGTGGCCAGAGGAATGGCCAGAGCTTGAAACGGATGTGCGGAAGTTGCTGGCGAGCGGAAGAGGCCGAGAGATATTTGTCGGCTTAATATCCTTGCTCGAAATGTTGAAGGCATTTCGGTATGTCCATGTTCTCCCTTCGCATCGGTTTTCTTCGATCATTGATATTCCGCAGCTACAGCAGCAGCCCGCATGTAGCGAACGTCACCGCCAATATTTTCCCCTTGCTCCATCCCCTCGCAACCAAGGCGCTCACTGCTCATCCTTCTACCGATAAAGCGGAGATATTACACTTGGTGGTGAAGTGCTACTGGATGTCCATCCAGCAGGATCTCGCCGTGTGCCTCCAAGCACCCGAAGGTATCATGCCATGGGGGTCAGTAGCTTCATCATCTCAACGTCATGCCCATTTGACATCTATCATATAGGACACTCTTCCTCCAGATTGTGTCTCATCAAGTACCTCTGTCTGTGCAGGGTGCGTCACCTGATGATTTAGATGATTTGGCTGGAACGCCATATTGGAAAGCGAAGAAGTGGGCATTTCGTGTGTTGAACCGCTTGTTCAGAAAGTGAGTCTTCAACCACCAGTCATTCAAGCGTTTCATTATTATGGGTTTAGATACGGAAATCCATCTCAATTGCCCGCAATATACAAGAAAGAATATACGCCATTTGCGACCAAGTTCATCGGATTATTTGCCCCCGAAATTCTGCGTCGTTATCTAGCCCAACTCGAGCTCTACGTCAGCGCCCAGCAAAGAAACAATTGGGAACAAGGCTGGATGACCGACCGTTGCTTATGTCTAATTCTTGATTTCCTGACTGAGAGGTGAAGATTTGCTTGCAATTGATTGTACAATCATTACTCAATGTATCATTCTAGCATCAAGCCGAAGTCGACTTGGGAACTCTTGAAGCCGCATGTGCCTGATCTCATCCGGCACTTTGTCTACCCCATCCTCCGGTTCACCACGCGAAGAGCCGAGCTCTGGGAAGCCGATCCTGTTACGTTCGTTCAGGAATCGCTTGGCAACTTCGAGGACCTAGGTTGGCCGGATCCACACGCGTGTGGTTTCCTTCTGGGGCTCGCACGAAGTCGCTCAAAGTCTTCCTATCAAATTATTCTCACGCACATATCGGATATTCTTGGCCAATACCCCGGCTCGCAAGGCCCAGAATCTAAGTATGGTGTTCTGACAATGATTATGGCTCTGGACGATATTTTCGTGAACCACCCCCTATCCAAGGGCCATGTCAATGACATCCTAACCCAGCATATAATACCGGAGCTGACAAGCCCTCATGCCTATATGCGCAGCATCGCTTGCGACGTCATCACGAAGTTTGAGGAGAACGGCGTTTCCTGGGTTGACGGTGTCAGTAATACCGCCTTGTCCCTAACACGGTTGACTAATGGCCTATTATAGCAACTCTTGAATACTTTCCAGATAGTCATGGGTGCCATGCGGGATGCCGAATTGCCCGTCCGAGTGAATGCATCCTTTGCATTTTCCAGTCTAATGGAGCAACCGGAAGGTGTGCTCTTCACCTACAGCAGTTGAATCAATCCTGACTTGCACCAGTACGACCATTGATTGCACCGCATATTGGAGAAATTATACAAGCATTCCTTAAGCTCTCGGATGAGCTGGGGTTGGACACTTTGTCTGCTGCATTGGATAATGTTGTGGCCTACTTCGCCGATGAATTAAAGCAGCTAGCACTTCCGATTATTGTGCATCTGGTCTGTGCACATACTTCTAGGGTGACAATTGTCTGACGACTGTTCAGTGCGGATCCTATAACACCCTTTTCAGTCAGATAGAGGACGCTCGTGCCCTAGGGGAAGAGAACAACGATGATGAGATAACGGATAAGACAATGGCTGCCATAGGGGTTCTTCGTACGATTGGAGTGGTGAGTCCCTTCTTTTCGATGAAACTTGTATTGCTCAACCATGCGCAGATCATCGACTCACAGAAAGATTCCCCGGACCTGCTTAAAGCTATACAAATGACAGTATTGCCTATCATCCTCCGTACCTTAGAGCAGGGCAATGTTGGTGAGTAGGACTAACTTGGAACATGGGTCCAATCAGACTCAATTGATGACAGACATGTTCGACGAGATCTACACACTTACCGATTCTCTCCTCACACAACTAAACAATATATCCTCGTACATGTGGCAAGTCTTCGAAGCAACATACAAAGCATTCAAGATCCTGGCTGTAGATTATTTTGAAGGTGCGCTATACAGCGAGCGTTCATTGTATTATGCTCATATGGTCAGACATGATGCCTGTCATAAGTTTCTTCATCGAGCACGGAGTTCAGGCATTTAGCGAACGGCCCGATTATTGTGCTATGATCGTTGATATGTTCCGGACGATTGCATTTGAAGACAGTGCAGGTGCATGGGACCGCAGAGCTGTCTCCATGATTGCAGAGACTTTCATCATGCAATCACCTGGGCTGCTCAATCAGGTGCGATAGGCAGCAGACTTGTATATTCTTCCCTCTGATGCCGTATTCTAGTCTGTTGCCCAACTTGTTGAAGCAACCATTCGCATACTGATCCTTGACGGCGAAGATTCCCCTCAACGAACGCAAAAAGTCAACGTGTTGCTCTCCCTTCTCGCGGTCTATCCCACGGAGACACTCATTGCACTGGAGGCAACTGAAAAAACTTCTTGGGCATTTGAACAGTGGCTTCACGAAGTACCGAAACTAGCGCGGGTACACGATTTGCAATTGATTATCGTAATGGTTTCCCGGCTGATGGACCTGCCTTCGGAACAAGTACCCCCGCCGGCAGCCAGCTTATGGCCAATCATATTGAGCAACGCCTTGCGTTGTTTCACGGCCCTACCAGCGGCTGAACAGAGTATGCCCCTGCCTTTGCTGTGCGGTGTGTCCACTGATCAAGGTGCAGAGCGGGAGGAGATTGCCAGGAAGCTGCTGGAGGAAGACGTTGATGAGATGGAGGATGAAGATGAAGATGATCACGATGATGCCAGCATGGAAGAGGACGAGGAACATGCATATGACCATGCAGAGGATGAGGATGGTACGTTCAGTCATTGAGCAACATACGGTCACCAACGACAATTCCTACAGGCGATGTGATTGACGAGGAGACCGAGTACATAAACCAACTGGCGGAAGAAGCCGCTCGCTTGCGAGCCAAGTCGGCTGCCATTCTAGCCGGGCAGCCGATACCAGCTTCAGAATTGCCAGATGAAGACGATGACGATGAAGAAGAGGAGGAAGACTGGTTCTTTGAGACTGCCGTCGACAAGGTCGACCCTTACATCAAATTCGCAGCGTCGTTACATGCGTTCCAAACATCAAACCCTCAAGCGTATGTCGCTGCAACTAGTGGGGTCGGGCAAGAGGGTCAGGTCGCTCTGATGGAGATCGGAAAGAAGGCTCTGGAACGCTCCGCCAGTTGAAGTTCGAATGTGTTTTGCCTCGCACATGGGTTTAGTAGTTGTATGTTAGGTCCCGCCTATCCGCGATAATTACATTTTTCTATTGAAGTGCTCTGGGAGGGCGACCGGTTGGAGCAGTGTGCCCGCACCTTGTAGCTCAAATCGGATTGCTCCATGAACGGAGATACTGAACGTTGGAGTATTTTAAGTAGACCAATGCTCTACTCGTAACAGCACCTGGTGGTCCGAAACCTGGTCCATTTACTTTGTCCGAAAAAGTAGAGATATAAATCAAGTCCAATTCCTGCTCCGAACAGGACTAATCCCGAGCGGCACGTAAGGGAGCGGCAGGCATATCCAACCCACTAAGCGCTTCCTCCAACCTCCTTGCGAACTCCGCATCCAGGATTCCCTCTTCTCCGAGCACAGTGGTATCCCCCTGCCCTGCTTCCATCTGCGCCGGACTCCTAGTGCTTCGAGTACTTCGAGTGGTCCTAGTGCTTCTAGAGCTTCTTGTGCTCCTAACACTCCGCCGGCTGCTCGTACTCGCCCCTCTTGCCAATGCCGCCTGCAAAAGCAACACGCTGCCCCTGGTGTTACCGTACTCTGGGGGAGCGGGTCCAACGATCACTTCGTCCTCCACATCTCCCGTACCCTGTTCCCTCACTCCAATGGCAGTGCGGTAGCTTGGCAGCTGAGGGCGGTTCCAAGGCGCAGCATATCGCATGAGGAAGCTTTGGGGACTAGCGTCCTCTCCCTCCCCCATGCCGGGCTCTGTCCCTTCCTCGCTGTCTCTGGAACCCCAACGTGCATGGTGGAACATCGCACCAAGTGCGCTCCCTGCTGTGGCTGGTGCGAATCCAGGGAGACGGTACTGTCGCCGCTGTTGGATGAGCTGAAACAGGAGGCGGTCAAGCATGAGCAATTCAAGGATCGAGCCAATCGTGAATGCCACATGAAGGAAAACAATGCCGGAGAGCATCATGGCTTGCTCGCTTCCCATAGCGGTGCCATCGGTGTTCGAGCCATCGGTGTTGCTCCCAGCAATAGGGAGGGTGCTGTTGTCGAAGCCGACTGTGGTGTTCGAATTTCCCGTAAGCGGAGTGACGCCGGCTCCCCCATCTAGGCCAGGGTTGGTAGTATTGAACGACGTTCCGTTTGCCCCGAACGGGAGCGTCATATTGCTTGGCATCTGCTGGTCGATCTGCGCCGTCACGGGTTGCGTCTTGTTCCACGTTGATCCTGCCTCGGCAAGACCTGCATTCCCATTTCCCGCAGAGTTCAAGCTGCTGGCGGTGGGAGACGATCCGCCAAAATGGATCGAGGCCAAAGCCCAAGCAGCGATCGTTCCTGGAAACGCCAGCAGCACGATAAAGAAGAAGGCGAGTGTCTTGACATGCAAGCCAAACACTGTGTACACCTTCTTCTTCCTTGATGCTGTTGAGCTAGCATCGGATAGCCGTCTTGACCGGGGGATGAGGGCGTTCAAGATGCGCGCTGGTGCTGAGCGAGGTGTGGTGGTAGGCGAGGGCTGGGTGTGAGAAGGTGTGGCAGGCAACGGCGTACCTGGCGGTGGGGGTGTGTAATTCAGCTCGCCAATTTTGCGTGGGAGAGCAGGTGCTTCGAATAGCGGTGGCGCTGAGGAAGGTCCTGCGGCAACTGGGGGAGGGGTGACGGGGAGAGAGATAGAGAGCGGGGGAAGGGCTTGTGAGGTGCCTGGCTGATGTGACGAAGGCGACATTTGACGTGCAGCCGTTTGAGATGGGGTAGGAGAGAGCGGCGGGGATGAGCGCGACGTCGACCGACTAAGAGAAGTAGTAGGCAGCATATTCGTGCTTTTCTTATGCCGGGTTGAACAATGCAGGATACAACGGCAAAGGCAGTTCCTTCAAACAGCCCACGAGCTCCAGATACGAGTCAATATGTCAAGAAACCAGCGTCAACGTCGGTGTCGTGAACGAATGTGTATCGTTCTGAAATGAGACAGATCCACTTGTCTCGGTGTGCGATTCCTATCGTGTCGGTTGTCGAGTGTGTTGGGGAGACCGTGCTCGCACTGCGAGCTCGTCTGCGAAATAGTGTTGTAGAAGATAGTATAGTATGCGATATCGCACTGCCAGCAGTCGGAATTCCTCACTCAATAGCTTGCTTGCCGGGCAGAGCGCAGAGGAGGTGGTCGTCACAGGCAGAAATGGGACGAGAAGGGGAACAGGAAGCTGGGCGTAATCAGAGCATGTTGTTATTATCATCCAGCCACGCTGGAGCTGCCCACTGTTGACAATGGCCTTGGGAGCCGCCAGGTCTCGACAACGACGACGACGATGGGGACAGCCGTGACAGCCGTTAATGGCAAACGAGGCGACGGTCGCCTTGCCATCGTGCTTCGTCATTCTTCACAACGACTCTCAGGGTCCAACCAGGGCAAGACATCACGTGATCGATTCAGCCTGACCCCTTGTTCGAGGTACCCCTTGCCTACCAGGGGTTAGGAATAAATGACGCGACCCGTGTTGTAAGACACTTTGAAGTAGATTCATCAAGGCTGGTTCATAGGTTACGTGCTGCTTCGGTTCGATAAAGACACATGACCTCATCACCGTCCGTACTGCCCAGGTTCCAGAGTGTGGGGTTTCCCACGGCCCTACCCTTACCTCTACTCCCGGAGGAGGTGACAATCATTTTATTTTATTTCGACAATCCTTTACAAACTGATAACAACCTGGTACAGAGATGGAGAAACAACTACGCTGCCGGCTTGCGGCAGGTTATGAGGTTAGCGCACATGGGCATAGTGACCTGTTGGCCCTTCCCAAACTCTTCCTGCAGTTGGCTCAACAGCACGGGCGCGATCTCGTCTGCGTATTCCTTCTTCTGCTCATCCGTCCACCAGCGCGTAGCAAGCCCGATGAACATACTTCCAAAGACGCGCACTAGGAACTCGGGGCTCTCAATCTTGCCCGCCTCCTTGTGCACCTGGATGCGCACGTCGACAAACCGCTGCTCTTCCAGGACTTGGCAGATGAAGCTCTCCTGATCCCACCGACCCGTGTCCATAAAGTTGCTGATCTGCTCTTGGGTGGGGAATGGCGGGCAGTTAGGGATAGCACGGAAGGCGCGTTCGACCCAGGCGACCCAGCCAACTTCCACCCAGGTGCTGAAAGCGTTTAGTCCGCCGGGAGCGAGGATCCGATGGATCTCCTGCAGTGCCAGGATAGGCTTAGGGAGGAGCATGATTCCGAAGGAGGTGAGGACGTGCGTGTACGTAGAAGAGGGGAGCTTAGTGTCCTGCTTCATTCTCAGCAACCCAGAGGGATAGTGCGTAAGAGCGAATGACACGCACCTGGGCATCAAGAAGCTTGACTTCAACACCCTCCCATTTCTCCCGCTCAATCCTTTCGGTGACATACTTCACCACCTCTGACTGGATGTCTCCACACAAGACCTTGGTGCGCCTCTTCTGTTCCTCCGACATCCTCCCCAACAAGATGGCGGTGACGATCCCAGAGCCGCACGCGTTGTCTAGCACCACAAGGTCCTGTGGCGTCGAGGGAGGGACGGCGGCAGCGTCCAGCAGTACCTTTGCGAACTCGCCGGTGACGAGTTCTCCAGCGCGGTGACGATCTTCGATGTGGACGGTAGTGTCCTGCCAGGTGTGAGGCTGGGTGGGAGCGGGAGTAGTAGTCGACATTGTTGGTGCGGTAACGACGAAGGATGTTAAACGGGGTGGCTGAACTCGGAGGGTAAACCTCTTGATGATGTTGAAAGCCAGTGCTTCGATGCTTTATTGGTGTTCATGAAAGCGCCTCTTTATATACGCCCAACATGTTGAGGAACGTCTAACATAACGGTACCCTCCAAGTCCGCTCGGCTCCGCTTACGGCACAACTTGAGACCGCCACGCACAGATGAGTCGATCCGATACACTGCCAAGATCAGCTCTAAATAGCAACGAGTATGTCAGCAAGTAAGCAAAACAGATCATTCAGGAAGTTGGCACCTCGTGCACGTTGGATACACTTTCCGTTATAGACGGAGGAACGGTCCCCGTCCCGTCAGGCTAACAACGGGGCAACTTCGAAGAGCGTTCAAGCAACGTGAGCACATTCCTGATCGCCCCTTCCAGAGGGGCGGTGCAAACGCAACTCGGGACAATCACCAGTACATCTCCGTCCAGCATGAAACGTATCCCGATGAAAGTCTATGATACAATAGGAACCATTTGGTCGCTGCAGGACGTTACGAGCGGCTATATCGTTGTGTGCGACTCCATGCTGATGAATCCGACGTAACAACGGCCAGATCTCCTCCCTAGCAGGTGTCAGTTTATAATCAACAAGAAGAATGGTGATACACTGACTTATTCATGTCCTGCTTCAGCACGGTTCGACCCTCGTAAGACAACAGAAGCAGAAGACCATTCATGTTTTCGTAAAGACCATAAAAAGTGGGCACTGCCTGTCCCCACTCATCCTTCAGCATCTTGTATGCACGGGCTTCTTTTCGAATGGCCTCTTCTTCTTCTTCATCTCCCTTCCTGACCATCTTACCCACGACATGGATCTCATTCCACATGCCATCATAAGCTTTTCCTAGAAGTCCTCTTCCAATAAGGGTGCGAAGCCTGATGGAGTCGTCTGCTGTCGGATGATGTTCAGGCCAGTCAATTACCTTGAATGGCAGAAGACCTCTGCTCATGCGAATATTGATGATCGGTGGCATCATCCCCACCGGCGTGTCTGTCATCTTTTCGGCCTCATTGTCAATGACACTGATTTTTCCATCTCCGGTCTTGCCCCCTACTACTGTTGGTGATAATGACAAGGTTCGGCATTTGACAGTCGTTTGGACCTCTCGGGGAGTGGCGGGCGACTTTTCCTCTTTGACTTTCTCTGATGACTTGATAGGCTTTGACGTTTTGTGAGGTTTTGGTGGCGCCAAGTCCGATGCCTCGACTTGCTCTCCAGTCCTCTTGGTGCCAGACTTAGTGATCTTCTGCAATAATTCGGAATGAGGCGGATCGGAGCCCCCGAACATGGTGATTAGCGGGTCAAATGTCTCCAAAATTCTTTCTTGAATTTGGGTATCCACATTGCCCCATTCATCTTTGGTAGGCCCATTGCGTCCGATAGCAATGCGGAGCAAATGAAGACCCATATAGGCGAGCGGGCGCATATCGCCCTAGAATAAATTCAGGTACTGCTGCATATCTAGGATGTAGATGAGACGTACCGGAATAGGATTCCCAATTGCCATCTCCGACAACCCACGCGGAGGACAGGAATGAAAAGGTGGTCCGATATCAACGATACAAATGGATATGCTTGAACTAGGTGATTCCAAGCCTTTGAGCTGAAAGTTAGAAATGTGCAGTAGTAAAACGATGAGACATGCCGCACTTGGAGATACATAAGTTCCCAGGACTCCATCCTGCGTTCTTCACCATCAACCCTCTTGAAGACAGTTCGTGAGCCGCGATGGTCCTTGTCATGTGGGATCGGATATGAGAACAATAAAGATGAGACTTCGACACCATTCGGGAGTGTCCTGGTTTGCACCTTCTCCGATTGCCAAGCTTTGTCCATACTGGCGTGGGCCGTGTCAATCACATCATCCCCCTTCACCTCAATACAAAATGCAATCTTCCAGTCGCCACCCTCGATCCCTTCATCACTTGGAACGGCAGATTTTAGGATAGCTCGATCGATGGAGCCCCCAGTCACGCAATACTCGGGTTCGAACAGGTATCTCGATCTTGTGAGACTACCCAGTACTATATGGGTTGGCGAGAGGATATATCGGTCAATATGAAGCTCAACCGAGCATTCTCTTGATCCGAGGGCGTCAAAGGCGATCCCGGGTGCCCAGACTTGCCCTGGATCGAAGAAGTCGGTCTGGGGCTGATCTTCGGTTCGTCTCCCAGAGACGAAGTCTAGCACGTGCGCAGCATACTAGGCCATCTTATCGAGTCTATCCCACCTAGCGATGGTGTAGAGGTGGTACTTGCTAGCAAGATCTATTCGACTTGGTTGGCGGGTGTTAGGCGCAGATGAGATGTATGGGGTTGGGCCAGGATCTAGCGGCGGTATGGCACCAGACAGCAGTCCAGACCACGTCTTGGGAATATCGCCCTTTGGTTTGGGGGCCATGGGCGAGGGCCATATCTGTAGCCCGCGTGTGGTGAGACGTCCATAGGATCTGCAGGTCTGTGCGAGCAGTTTAATTCGCAATCCATTCGATAGTGTAGAGGTCCACATGGTCGTCAAAGATCCAATCACCAACACGTGTCAATTCCTGGGACCTTGAGGATAGTCAACCGCTCCGCGCACACCCTGGGCAAGTGCAAGATATTAGTATAGACGGAGAAGAACGGTCACCGTCGGGCTAACAACGGAGCAACTTCAAAGAGAGTTCTGGTAACGTGATCACGTTACCATCAGAGAACCCTTGCACCGCCACTTAACGCCCGCTTTCTTGCTCAGCGCTTGTTTCGCCACTTTTACCACCTCTCTGGTCATCACCACCTTATAGCTGAACTTCGGATGGCATCTGACGAGTCAATCCAATTCTGCATCGAGTGGTTCGTCTCATTCCATTGATTGAGATATATCCCCTGATAATACTATCCCCGAACAGTAACAACCTCCTCTACCCACGCGCAGACAAGGACCGTCATGTGCTCCTCTACGCCTGCAGGAACTGCGACTTCGAGTACCAAGCCACAGATCCATGTGTGTACAAAAACGATCTGTTCACAGTGACGAAGTGCGCTGCTGTCTCCTCGTTTGCGGACTTGTTCTGACACTTGGACAGGGAGCAGTCCGGTGTGACAGAAGATGTGAATAAGGATATCACCCTCCCTAGGGATGCGGATGTCCTTTGCCCGAGTTGTCATTCCGAAGGGTGTGCATCCTCTTCTTCTGCGTCGAGCAGGTACTGACTACAGTACAGAGCAGTGACTTACCAAGACCAAGGCAAACGAAAAGAGACGCGGATGACACTGTTCTTCATTTGCCTAAAATGCGGGCACGCGTTCGTCGACCCGAACGTACCGCAATGATCGCTCTGCTTTCCTCTGTTGAGGGCACTACGGTGCTTTGTGTTTGTCGTTTCATTCACTGTACACTACCCACATCTAGATTTAAGGATTTTTAAAAACGTTATAGCCGGCTCTTGCTATCGTCTAGCTCTCCCGGCTCGGGACGCCAAGGTTCCGCCCACCCACCACGCACACTCCCATCCTCGACGCTCCTCCACCACCGCGAGATCGTCTCGTTTACTTCCTCATAATGCTGTCTTCACATCAGACACATCTCCCCATATCGGTATTAGAACGCACCCCTTTATGATTATGGTCACTCTCCTCAATAAAGTACATCGTGCTCGTCCCCTTCCCTCCCTCCTCCCTGCGTCTCTCAAACACCCGCGCATAGATAGCCCCATCATAAGGCGGCACCACGGCATCCTTCATCCCATGCACAGTAAGCACATGCACGTCCCCCGGGAATTTGCGTGCAACAGAGGCAGCGTCGTATGCTGCGAAACGGTCGATGTCGCCGACGTGCACTCGGGCGACTCGGGGACGGCCGGCGACGTTGTGATGCCAGTCGTAGTACCCTTGGGAGGATAGGAGTGGAATCATATGCTTGGAGATGTCTGCGGGCAGTGAGTTCACGTTACAGCAGTAAGAGGGGAGCATACCGCGAATCTTGTCCATCCTGTACCGACCACTGACGTTAGCGAACCCGGTTACAGAATGCGCGTTCTCCTCATCCTCAACAACCCATTTCATGCCTACAATACTGCCCCTCGAGTGCCCCACAACAAGCACGACTCTCCATCCCTTCTCCTTTAGCCACCGCACAACAACCTTAAGATCCTCAACGTCCTTCCCGAACCCTGCGTAGTCCCATGGTGGCCCCGTGGAGGCGTTGTTTGACCGGAAATCGAAGGCGAAGCTGTCGATCGAGATGTGCGAAGGGAGGGTGCGTTGGTAAAGGTAATGTCTATGTCCTAGGGCACCATGCAGGATCTAGAGTGGAGATGGGTGAATATCCTGCACACGGGGAAGGAACGTACGAGTGCGATTGGACGGCCTGGATCGGGGGAAGTGTGCGGTGGTAGACGGGTGTGGAGAGTGCCCTCGATGTACCACTCGGAGTGGTCGGGGAATGGGATCCGATACACGGAGTTGCGCATCCTCCTTCGATCCTGTCTTGTTCAACGGACAAGGAAAACAGCAGCCAGCGCTGTGGTGGAAGTGCGATATCGATGGTAGGGTTTCGTTGCGAATCGGGTCAATATCGTAATCACCGATGCCGTCCCTTATAAGTGCCAAGAAGATTAGCTCTTTCATATTCAACCAACATCGTATTTCACCAACATCTGGGACGATCTATAATGGGAAAAGCAGATCACTTCGGATCCGATATTCTCCACCATCTGATAGTTTTCAAGTCTTCTCAACCCGCCCATCAATCTATCATCAGCTGTTCAAACGCGAAAACTTTCCCGCGTCCAACGCTTTGGGCGGTAACGCCGTTATGTGGGGATAAAGACATCGGCCGAACTCCACCCGATGTCTTCGTATACAGATCGTCGGGACGCACAGAATGAGCGGGATATACAGGATCCTAAGTTCTTAATTTGGGCGTTGTCTGCTCGACGCAAGGTGAAATAGCAACACATGGAGCGTGCTTCTTGCTTCCCGCTCCCTAGCACCCGCGCTGCTTCTTTCAACGACCTGGGTCTTCCTCGTGGCCTGCACGGGGCAACCCGCATATATCAATCCGCAGTCCGCCCTCCGAAGCGTGTGCATACATACGCTTGCCATTCCCCTTCCTGCTCACTCCTTGCCTCCCTCCATTTCACCAGTCGGTTTCTACGTGCCCTCGTGCACCGCCCAATACCACTTCATTAAGCATATAAACCCCTTCTGCTCGTCTTGAGCCCCTCAAGCCCACATCGACAGAGCAGGATGACGACCCGCTCGCCGGTGGGCGAGTCTACAGGCACGTCTTTCTCCCTTTTTACTCCAGAGGAAGAAGCAGATGTCTTACGCGCACTGCCGGTTCTTTCTTATCCCCATCCTGATCCTCATGATCCTACACGCTACCGCTCACTTTCGATACGCGACTCGTTCTCCCTCCCATACCGACTTCTACCACCGCGTTCTCCGACCCCTTCCAAACCCAAACGACGACGTCGACACTCTCTACTCGCCTACATCCCATCAGTGCACAGCACGGCCACTCACAACTCTGCCGACGCATGGCAGATGCCTTTACACAACAAAGACCGGCTCTTCCTTGTGCTTCTCCCCACTGTCGGCACTTCAGGAGAAGAAGAATGGGCGCTACTTTTGACCCCTAAGCGGGAGAAGAAGGGCGCACCCGAGTCCACCTTGTTCCGCGTCTTCTGGGAAGAGACGGAGAAGGGACCCTGGCTGTCATATCATTCCAGGACAGTCGATGCGACTGCCCTCCCTATGCTCGCTCGCTGGCTGTTGCTCAAGATTCGCCCTGGGCAACAAGAGTTCTTCGACGACGAGCTTTCTTCGGTGGATATCCTGCAAGAGAAAGGGTGGCGGAGTCGGGGGTGGGTGGGGAGTTGTCTTAGCAGGCTAAGAGAGCTCGGATTCGGGGAGATCAGAGAGCCCAAGGCGGTCGAGGAGGAAGTCGGGAGGTGGAGAACCGCTGTCTGGGACCGGGGAGGGCGGGCAAGAGGGGAGACAGTCGCCGATTTGCGGTTGAGAAGCTGACCTGCTTTTTGCCTTTCCCGCCCTGGTTCTGCTGCGCTCTTGCGATGCAACGAATACTAACCATTCATGCTGCCTATGATTGTTATCCACCTCTTAATTCCTGCATGTTTGATAGATACCTTACAGTACTGTAGAACGTCAATTGATTGCACACGATTCCTGGCGAAAAATAATCATGTGACATGGGTCTGTCTCGGGATGGGCAGCCTCGCACTGCGGAGCACCTGTGGGCGCCTTCAGCGCGCCCGTCGTACAGGAGGTGATGATGAGCGAGTTCCTACGAGCTTTGCATGGAAGTTTACTCTGGGGAAACACATTGGGAATATGGCAAGTTGACGACCTCCTAACGAAAGCCGCCTGCCTCCTCAAGTTCTCCGGCATTCAACATCGTTCCCGAGCCGAACAGATCTTCCGGGATTGCATTTTCAACAAAAGCGGACAGCTCATTGGCCTTATCTATGACTCATGAGGCGATGCAAGCCCGAGCTTGTCGGACGATGTATGTATGGTGGGCGCCTGAAATAGCACAAGGACATATGTCGATGCCGGTCTTGGGATGGCCGCGTAAAGCGCGGAGTTATGAGGGAGAAACGACGGTGTAGGGCTTAGTGGACATTATATTGCTAGGGAATTGTTATATTGATGCTATGATGCAATTGTAATAGTTAACGATTGAAATATTGAAATAAGATATCAAAGTGTTCAAATGCGTCGTTATCGCGAGCATGCGGCGACGCGGGGTGTGACGCGTTCCATTCATCAGAAGACCTCGCGCTCACTCAAATGATTCATCACTTGCTGGAAGTTCCCCGTTCTCCGCTGCACTGCCAAAGTCACCAGAAGGAACGTGTGCTTGTGAGGTGGTGGTGGACTTTTGACGACGACCGCCGCCAGCGCGTCCTTTGGCTCTCTCACGTACAACATCCATCCAGCTGCAGGTGCTGCTAACCCTCGTCATTCATTCCTTTCCCTGAGACTGTAACAGGAATGTCGGAGCTCGATGCGCTGGAGCGCCTTCTTGCCCGGGTCTCGCAGTCCGGCATGGGCAGCATGCACGCCTTTGACTCGGGCGACGGCTGCAGCGCCAAGTCTATATGGCTCGATCCACGGTTTATCCCCGCCTACGCCAGCGCTCTGCTCCTGCTCCTATTTTCCAATAGGAGTAGGAAGCCCCAACCCGCGCCCCTCTCCCTATCCGAACCCGAATCCAGCCTGCTTAACCGCGCAAACGAGTTCGTGAAGCTCCGCGGCGGCTGGGTCATCTATGTCTTCAACGTTGCCCGGGTGTTTGGTGCGAGCGCCCTTGTAGGGCTCACCATCGCTGCGGTGGTGCTGAGCAGCGGACAACGACCGGAGGTGGTCAGTGGCACGGACGCGCAGTTCCCGTTGGGCGGTGGACAGAGATGGGACCGGATGTGGGACTGCACTGGCAGGGCAGAGGTCGCCTTGCTGGTCGCATACGTGGGTACCTTTGTCTAAGGCTATTGATGGCAAGCTGAAACTGCATAGGCCTATGCTACTCTACTCTCCCTCCTAGCCCTCGTGCTCACCGGCGCCGCTCGAGCCTCATGCTCATTCCACGCTTCCTGGATCCTCTTCATCCAGTTCCTCGTCTTCTTCTGGCGCAATTTCCTCCCTCTCACCACTTTCACCGGCATTCCGGCAGACAACACGCTCCCCTGGCTGCTCTGGACGCGCGGGTCGTTCGTCGCCCTCGTTGGGCTTGCGATCCCCGCACTCGTACCGCGCATGTACGTGCCTTTCGACCCCTCCAACCCCGCCCCCAAGCCTGCACCCGAACAAACAGCCTCCATCTTCAGCTTCATGTTCTTCCTCTTCCTCGAACCGATCGTGTTTACCGCCTGGCGTGTCCCGCAACTCCCGTACGACCGCCTGCCACCCCTGCCGGATACGGACTGGAGCGATAACTTGCGTGCGCGCGCGATGGACAAGCTCGACCCTGTGCGACGCAGGGATATGGGAAAGCGCGAAAGGCACATCTTCTTCGGACTGATGGACGTCTTCCGCTGGGAATATACGCGCATGTCTTTCTTCCTCGTCCTCGAGGTGATGTGCCGTTTCCTCGGGCCCATCGGTATCAACCGCCTGCTTACGTATATGGAACATGACGGAGAAGGCGCGACAATGCGCCCATGGGTGTGGATCCTGTTCATGTTCCTCGCACCGACGCTCAACACGCTCGCATTCAACCTGTACATCTTTACCAGCACGCGTATGACCGTGCAGGCTGAGAACGTCCTCACCCAGATCATCTTTGAACATGCGCTCAGAGTGAGGCTCACAGACGAATCGATCATCTCTGCTTCGCCTGCCCCCACTCCGGGAACTAGCACGCCCGGGGCACCCGAAGATGGTGCGGAGACTCCTGCTGCTCATGCACCCAGCGCCTCAGGTACCGAGACGGCTACGTTAGTGGACACAGAGCGGGATGCGGAGGAGGGTAGCAGCACTCCACCTTCGGCTCCTCCTGCTGCACCGGCGAGCACGAACGGCACAGACAAGGGGAAGGACAAAGATCCTGGCAAGGACAAACCTGACGCTGCCGCGCCCTCTGCACCGCCGAACACAGCGACGCACCTGTCTGCCAAGATTAATAACATCTTCGGTACCGATATTGGGAACTTGATCGATGGTCGCGACTTCCTCTTCATGATTCTCGACTGTCCGTTCGAGGTGATCCTCTGCATTTGGTTCCTTTGGGTGATTCTCTCCTGGGCGGCGGTCGTTGGCATGTTGTTTATCATCATCACCCTGCCAATCCCCGGCATGATCGCGAGTCGCATCCAGGACGCGCAGAGGAAGATGATGCAGAAGACAGATCTGCGTGTACAAGCAATCACGGAATGTATGCGTTCCTCCGATCAATATACCGTCGATCTGAACTGACTCGATACTAGCCCTTGGCATCATCCGCATGATCAAGATGTTCGGGTGGGAGTCGCTCGTTAGGGGTCAGGTTGGTACTGTTCGTGACGAAGAACTGTACTATGTCCGGCTCCGCAAGATCCTTGGCATGCTGAACAACATCATCAGGTACGCTGTCATATCATGGTCTGTCGCATATAGCCTAATGTTTTTGCAGTGGAATGTTGCCAATGATTACCATGATCATTACTTATGCTTTCTATGTACGTCGTCTCATATATCGATATGGCAGAGACATGCGCTGATGGCAGGATAGACGTTGGTATTGGGCAAGGAGCTCGATGGTGAGCAGACCCACTTGTATGGGTGAAGAGCTACGTGCCTGACTGCCTGAATACAGCTGCGCGAGTGTTCTCCAGTGTGCCGGTGTTCGACACGCTTCGCCATGACATGGCTGGCGCTATCATGATGCTGACGAACATTATCAAAGGTATGCCTCCAGAAACATAGGCAAGAATACCACTGAATAGCTTCCAGCTAAGGTATCTCTGGACCGGGTTAGCGATTTCTTGCGTTCGGTAAGTGAACACAACATAATGATTCCAGACATGTCGTTCACGTTACTTTCCCAGAGTCGCCTGTTGGATAGATACCGCCCCAAGACCGCCGAAACTGCGCTCGTCGTCGCGCCAGCAGCAGAGACTGACGTCGTCGGCTTCCACAATGCCACTTTCACCTGGACAGACCCCGCCGATGGCTCGCTCAAACCTGGCCAGCGTAATTTCCGTCTGCATATTCAGGATCTCGTCTTTAAGAGCGGGGAGATCAACGTTATTGTCGGGTGAGCACTTCCTGCTTGATTCAAAGTTGGAGGCTGACTAGTTTGCAGTCCAACTGGTTGCGGAAAGACATCTATCCTGATGGCACTCCTTGGAGAGATGCACTTTGAGCCGCAGGGGGTTGACTCTTGGTTCAGTTTACCGCGTGGGCGCGGACTCGCGTACGCTGCGCAGGAGTCTTGGGTACAGAACGATACCATCAGGGTAAGCGAGCTTTTCCCCATAACTGAACTCGACTGATTTGGCATCCCACAGGCAAACATTCTTTTCGGGAATCCTTATGACGAGGTTCGGTATAAGAAAGGTGAGCCACATAATTCCCATGTGGTATTGTCATTCACCTTTCTTTTCAGTGTTATATCAATGTGGGCTGGAACCTGACCTGACGATGTTCAATGCCGGCGATGCGGCAGAGGTATGTCTTTGATCCTCTTCCAATGCTACATCTCACGCCTGAGCAGGTCGGAGAGCGTGGTCTTACCCTTTCTGGCGGTCAAAAGGTCCGCTGCAGTCTCCTTCCTGGACCTCCTTTCTTTGTTTGCTAAAGGGTCTACTAGGCACGAATCACCCTCGCCCGTGCGGTCTACTCTCCAGCCCAGACCCTCCTTCTCGATGATGTGGTCTCTGCATTGGACGTTCACACTGCTCGCTGGGTTGTTGACAAATGTCTGCAAGGGGATCTCATCAAGAATCGCACGGTCATTCTCGTTGTGAGTTCATTCGTTGTGCAGAATTCACTGCGGTCTTGATGCTACCCTTTCAGACCCATGCTGTGGCTCTTATTGCACCGATCGCAACAAATGTCATCTCTCTCAGCACACACGGACGCATTCTCAGTCAAGGACCTTTAGCTGCGACCCTCACCTCGGACGCTGCTCTGAGGGAGGAACTCAAGGAAAGCAAGGACGCGATGAACGTTATCGAAGCTCTTCCTGGGGATGAACAGAAGCCGGCAGACAAGAGCTCAGATGGAAAGCTCATCATCAAGGAGGAGATGGCTGAGGGGAGGATCAAGTGGGCATCAGGTAAAGGCCATACTCCATCCATCCCGGTCTGAGCTAATGATTACAGTCAAACTTTTCACGGATGCCTTCGGGGGTCCCGTATATTGGATTCTGCTTACCTTGGGTTACGTCATCATCCTCAGCTTGGATATCGGGTATGATTTACCAGCTATACAATCGGATATTCTGCTGAATTCTACAAAGGGGGACCTGGTGGCTTGGTCGCTGGTCGGCTGCGTACGAATCCCCCTCCAGCGGGGTCAATGTTATATAGTAAGGGACGATTCTTTGCTGCGCCGTTCTCGGATACTAATGAAACAATGTAGCTACTTGACTGTCTTTATTCTCGTGATCATCTTTCAGGAATGCACCTGGCTCATCATGCAACTGGTCCACGCACTCGTCAGCATTAAAGCTTGTCGTCGCATTCACAACGCCCTCATGGACAGTGTCCTTGCATCGACGCTCCGTTGGATTGACAGCACGCCTGTTGGCAGGATTGTATCCAGGTTCACCCAGGTAATGTATCAACACCATTGAGCATGCTGGCTTACTCAAGGGTGTCAGGATGTTCGGGAAATTGACGGGTCACTTACTGGACTTGCACAAGTCATCTTACAGCAATCAGGTGCGCTCTCACGACTGCCGGCTGTCTTTGTCCTCACCTCATAACAGTCTCCCTGATCATGAAATTCATCGTCATCATGGTGATCTCCCCAATCTTCAGCATCCCCGGCGCCCTCATCATTGTAGCTGGTCTGACTCTGGGTCAAATTTATATCGCGGCTCAGATGTGCGTCAAGGTAAGTTGGCGCACCGAGTTCTCGGAGATAACGCTAAAGTGCGTCATTTCCAGCGACTGCGGTCGAACTGGCGTTCGCCGTTGTACAATCATTTCAACGCGGCTGTGTCCGGACTCAGTGTGTAGTTTCGACCCACTCGATGTGACTTAGACCGACCACTATTCTAGTCTCCGTGCGTGCCTATGGAGCAGAGGAATCGTTCAAGGCCGAGCTTCGGCAGCGTGCTGATGCTTACTCCCGTCCCTCCCGAACGTTTTATAACCTCAATCGGTTTGTCGACCCAATACAGAAAAGGATGTGCTTCCCGACTAATACTGTGCAGGTGGATCAATACGCGAGCTGATTTACTCGGTGCCGCGTTCTCATCTGGGCTTGCGACATACCTCTTGTATGTAAGGGCACGAATTGGGGCGAGCACAACAGGGGTATGTCCAAGTCAGATCAATTGCTTATAGATGCCGAAAACTGACATTGCTCTAGTTCAGCGTGCGCTATGACATTTGTTCATGAGAACATGACCTAATGTTTCATACAGCTGACTATGGCCATCGAATTTTCGTCTATGATTCTCTGGTGGGTCCGTGTGGTCAATATGGTGGAAATCTCGGCGAACAGGTCGGTCATATCAATTCATTTACCACATCTAATGCTGAGATTCTGTCCCAACACCCCAGTCTCGAGCGCATCCGAGATTATCTTGTTATCGATCACGAGCCGGAGATCACGGAGAAAGGAAAGCCACCCGCCTACTGGCCTTCCTCTGGCTCTTTACAGGTGGAAGATCTGTCTGCCAGGTAAGCTGCAGGAGGGATTCTTTGTTGAGCGGTTCTTGACCCGATTTAGGTACTCCAAGGACGGGCCTCTTGTCTTGCAAAATATCACCTTCGAAATCAAGTCTGGCGAGCGTGTCGGCATAGGTACGTTGGTTCGTTTGAGCTTCACGTAGGTTACTCACACCAGTCAGTTGGGCGAACCGGCAGCGGGAAGAGCTCCTTGGCTCTCTCTCTACTACGTCTCATTCCTACTGAGGGGAAAGTCTACTATGACGGTCAACTGACAGAAGGTCTCAATCTTGACGCTCTTCGCAACAATCTTGCTATCATCCCGCAAGAGCCAACCTTGATCTCCGGAACATTACGATTCAACCTGGACCCCTTCTCGCAGCACGACGATGCGGTCTTGAATTATGCCCTCCGGGCAATTGGTCTACTGACTGAAAACGGCGCCGCGGATGGCACAAACTTGACACTAGATAGCACGGTCGCAAATGCTGGCAGCAACTTCTCCGTTGGCCAGCGTCAGTTGATTGCCCTTGCAAGGGCGAGTCTGCGTGGGACAAAAGTGCTCATCTTAGACGAAGCCACGGCATCTGTGGATGCTGAAAGCGATTCGGTAATTCAGACTTCAATCCGTACCGAGCTTCATCATGCGACGCTGATCACCATCGCTCATCGCTTGCTTACTATCATGGACTATGACAAGATCATGGGTAAGTGCTTTCTATGTCCAAAGAGGTGGAATTGCGGACTCATGGTATTCTAGTGTTGGATGCTGGAAAGCTGGTCGAATTCGATTCGCCCATGGCATTACTGCAAAACGAAAAGAGCTACTTCCGTTCCTTAGTAGAGGAAAGCGGCGACAAGGAGAAGCTGATCTCGGTCGCGGAAAGGGGCCGTTCGAGTCTATCAGCATGAAAAGTATATGCCAGTGGAGCTTTCCCTTGTAGGAGTTGAAGCTACAGCGAGTATGATAATCCATTCAATCAGATTGAGCGGAGGAAGACTCCTCAGACCTTGAGGCAGACCGTCCTTTGAGATGCATGCCCTGCGTGGGACGAATGTCCCCAGTGCATGATGCATGCTAGCCAAAAGGACTCAGGCGAGTGTTTCTCTTCTGTCCCTCCTGGCGCTCGCCGGTCACTTGAGGATCGGGCAACTCTTCCAATGTCTTGATGCCAATTGGTAGCGCATGTGTACGGAAGGCTAATCATTCTTTGAGTCGGACCCCCCAGAGAGCTGATGCATATGGTTGCTGAGAATTTTCGATTACGGAGCGATTTTTTCGAAAACCCTCAGGCTTGTCCTCCTGCTATCTTTCCTCCTGTATTCTGGTGTTCTCATGACGGGAGATGACTCATCCTAGCTCCTTGAGCATTTCCCCGTCAACTTCACATGTGTAGTTGCTTCTAATCTGAAGTAATTCGAAGTTGTATCATATGGCATGAATGCGGTTAGTACAATACCGAAACATAGATTTGTTTTAGACATGGCATGTCTGAGCATCAGAGTACGACATTCTTAACTGTGGCGCGACTCTGGCACGATCGACCGTTGCCACGGCCCTCGACCAGAGGAATACATACCAGTGCATCCCCTAGCGACGCGTCCATGTGTGCATCTCAATCTTCCTCCCCGTTCCAGGCACCATCGCCGGTATCTCATAAACATCCAATTCAGAAAGGACATCATTGAGATGATAGGCAAGCCGCCATACGAACGAAACGAAGGCCAGGGGATCTTCTTCTGTGTTCTGATTACAAGAGGATTGGATCGACAGCAAAGCAACATTTCACACCCATAAAGGACCGAGCTCAACACCATTTCTAGACATATAGGATCCAGCACTTCATTCCTCTTGTTCATCTCAAGTCTTCAACCCCAAGTAAGAGTGCACATCAAATGGCACAGCTGGACGCCGTTGAGGCATTTCTTGCCCGCCTGGCAATGCCAGAGGTCGCGTGCTCCTTGAACACGATATGGCTTGATGCGCGTCTCCTTCCCGCATATGCGTCATTGGTCTCGTTTCCAATCCTGTTCACTACCATCGCGTCCTCAACGAGCAACAAGTCATCCACCGAGGCGATAGGTGATACCGCCGTTCCGCAGTCTCTTCGCCAGCGAATCGACGCTTTCATCAAGCAACGAGGAGGATGGTCCATCTACACATTCAATGTCGTACGAACCCTGGCAGCTACGACACTTGTGGGGCTCACGATAGCGGCGATCGTGCTAAGCAGCGAGGAGTGGCATGACGTTGCCCGAGGGACGTCTCAGGTCCCGCTGGGTGGAGGACGGCCATGGGACAAGCTGTGGGATTGTACAGGACGAGCTGAAGTGGGACTCTTAGTTGGCTATGTACGTATCTCTTCCAGAAACCATCTTACAGAATAATGAATGGTACACAGGCATATGCTGCCATACTGGCCCTTTGTGCACTTGTCCTCTCTGGCTCGGCTCGCGCCTCTTGCTCGTTCCACGCTGCTTTGGTGCTGTTCGTTCAATTCCTCGTCTTCGCATGGCGAAACCTTTTACCTCTGGCAGCATTTGAAGGAGTCCCAGCTGATGGCACCATTCCATGGCTTCTGTGGACTCGTGGCTCCTTAGTCACCGTCGTCGGTTGTGTACTCCCCGGCCTCGTACCGCGTGTCTATATCCCGTATGACCCAGTCAACCCCGCTGCCAACCCCGCTCCCGAACAAACAGCATCTCTCATCAGTTTCCTCTTCTGTGGTTTTCTCGAGCCGCTCATATTGATGTCATATCAGCTACCTTCTCTACCGTACGACAAACTCCCTCCTTTGCCTGATACCGACTGGAGCGAGAACCTACGGAAGCGCGCCGTTACAAAGCTCGACCCCATGGTGAGGCGGCAGCTGGGTTTGAAAGAACGACATCTCTTCATCGGCTTGACGGAGATTTTCTTCTGGGACTGGGTGAAAATGGCGGTGGGCCTGATGCTCCAAGTCATTGTAGGCTTCCTTGGACCGATCGGCCTCAACCGTCTCCTGACATATATGGAAAAAGGCGGGGAAGGCGCTACAATTCGGCCGTTTGTTTGGATCAGTTCCATCTTCCTCGCCCCGGTACTGAATGCCCTTCCACTCAATTTATACAACTTTGTAAGCACGCGCATGGCCGTACAGGGCGAGAGCATTCTCGCTCAACTCATCTTCGAGCATGCGCTCAGGGTGAGATCCACGGACGAGACAGCAATTCCTGATTCTTCTTCAACCACACCTGCGACGAATACACCCACTGCTGCAAGTAACATACCAAACGGCACCGAACGGCCCACGCTGAACGAACCGGGAACTGAAACGGACACACTAGTGGACACCGATGGTCGAGAGAGCGAGAATTGCGAAAGCCAGGCATCAACTTCCGCACCATCAGGGACTGAGTCAACCAGGGGTAACAAGCCAATAGACCAGAAGACGACCGCACACCATGATGTGCATCTGTCAGGGAAGATTAACAACCTATTCGGGACGGATATTGGCAACGTTCTTAGTGGACGGGATTTCTTGGTCGTACTCCTCAACTGCCCCTTTGAAGCTATCATGGCCGCCTGGTTTCTCTGGATCGTTCTTGACTGGGCGGCTGTTGTCGGCATGCTCTTCATTGTGGTGACACTTCCCGTACCTGGGATGATCGGCAATATGATGCAAGGTACGCAATCAAGAATGATGCAAAAGAAAGACGTGAGAGCGCAATCCGTCACTGAATGTACGATGACCTCAAACGCCTTCTTTTATGCGCTGATTGCACAAACTAGCGGTCGGGATCATACGAATGATCAAAATGTTCGGCTGGGAAAGTCTTGTGAAACAGCAGCTTGTCGAACGAAGAATGGACGAAGTGCGCTATATCCGGCTGAAGAAGTTACTGAATATTGTGAATATGGAGGTCGGGTGCGTCCAATCGTATGACCACAAGATGGACTGACCTCATATGGATCGCAGCGGGATGCTGCCCATGGTAACGATGATCATTACATACGCCTTCTGGGTGAGCTCTTTGAGCCGTACAGCCTGATGCTGCTACTGATCGAGTGTAGACTCTGGTTCAGAAAAGAGAGTTGGATGGTGACTCGGCTATTTTGTGTTTGCGTGTGTTTTGCTAACGATGGGAAAATGCAGCTGCGAGGGTATTCTCCAGTGTACCCGTGTTCGAGATGTTGAGGGGCGACATGATGACAATGACCATGCTGCTAAGCAACATTGTTGAAGGTGACTCATTGCTTCCAACACGTCTGAGTCGTTTCTCATTATGATGTAGCCAAAGTTTCCCTTGACCGAATCACGGCTTTTCTCCGTTCTGTGTGTACCTCAATCCCACCGTCAGGCACCTTCCAGTTCTGACAAGCTACGGTTCTAGAGTCACCTCTTGGATAAGTGCCAGCAGCAAGCAGATGAAGTCTCGTTCAGCAGGGAGGATCAGCAAGTTGCAGGCGATGTAATCGGGTTTCACAACGCACGCTTTACCTGGGCGGAGCCTTCTGCCGGTGTAGTCGTGTCTGGGCAAAGAGACTTCTGTTTGCATCTAGACCATCTGATCTTCAAAGAAGGTGAACTTAACATCATTGTTGGGTGCGTGGTTAAGACTATTCCTGACACATCATTGACATGAAGAAGGCCGACGGGATGTGGAAAAACCGCCATACTCATGGCACTACTCGGCGAAATGCACTTTGACAAGCAAGGTGTCGAATCCTGGTTTAATCTGCCCCGACAGCACGGGATAGCATACGCCGCGCAAGAGTCATGGGTGCAAAATGACACGATACGCGTAAGCAGCCTGGAATGTTCTGTAGTTCGCCCATTCACATCGATCTTGAAAGGCAAACATTGTTTTTGAAAGTCCCTTTGACCAATCACGCTATGAAAAGGGCATGTTCTATCGATGAGTCAATGATCGGACGCTCAACCTTCCTCGTAGTTCTGTACCAATGTGGTCTGGAATCCGACCTTGCGATGTTCCAGGCGGGAGATGAAACTGAAGTGCTTTCCTCTCTCCAAAACAAAGCCATGTCGCTGATGATACATCCAGGTTGGAGAGCGAGGCCTAACACTTTCCGGTGGCCAAAAGGTAGGTGTACTTTTTCTGTGTTGAGTAGACTATTCACTATGCTCCTTAGGCTCGTATAACACTTGCTCGAGCAGTCTATTCTGGAGCCCAGATACTACTTCTGGACGATGTTCTATCAGCCTTGGATGTGCATACAGCCCGCTGGATTGTTTCGAAATGCTTGCAGGGCGATCTTATTGAAGGTCGTACTGTGATCCTGGTTGTAAGCTCGTTGGATGACCAAAGTTGCTGACGCTTACAAGACTTTCGTAGACGCATGCTGTGACGCTAGTCACTCCAATATCGGACAACGTCATTTCAATGAACGCCCATGGCCAGGTTATCAGTCAGGGCCGTCTCGATGGCAATCTCGAGCTGGACCCGATTCTCAAAGAAGAGCTAGAAGAGAGCAACAAGACTCTGCAGATCATCGACAAATCTGAGGAAGACCAAAATCCCGTCGAGAGCACTCAGGGCGCTGATGGAAAATTGGTTGCCGAAGAGGAAATGACAGAAGGACGGATCAGGTGGGCGACTGGTAAGCTGTTCCTCGCGGGCAGAAACAAGTGGCACGACTGATGCGACCCAGTTCACTTAATGATAGAGGCATACGGAGGTGTTTTCTTCTGGGTTTTCTTGACGCTTGCATACACCATTGCGGTAGGATGCGAGATTGTGTACGGCACGATCCCTTGCGTTGCTTCTGTCGGGCTGATTTCCTGTCATTAGATCTACTTGGTGGCTTGCGCACTGGGCTCAAGCATACGAGCGGAGTACTGGTGACGTGAATGTACCATAGTGAGAGAGACCGAAAGTTGCGCTGAACTCGACTAACAAGCGACAGCTATCTTATCACCTACATCGTGCTATTTCTCCTGCAAGAGACGGCATGGTCTGTTGCTCAAGTTTTCTACACGTTCGCGAGCGCTCGAGCATGTCAATATGTCCATGACGCACTGTGCGAGAGCGTATTCCGCTCCAACCTTCGTTGGATAGATAGCACTCCTGTTGGAAGAATTATCTCGCGCTTTACTGGGGTAACGATTTGTTTCTATGATCTATGTCAACACTAACTAGACGCAGAATTTGTCGGAATTTGATAATGGCCTCACGTCTCTAGCAGAAATAATGGTGCGGACCACTCGTACGTACCCTTTTCTACTGTGTCCTGCAGTCTGAGAAGAGTCATCTAGTTTCGTTGGTCTTGAGGCTGGCGGTCATTCTCTATATGACACCTCTATTTGCCATACCAAGCGCTGTGGTCCTTACGCTTGGCCTGGGTCTCGGACATCTTTACATACACACGCAGATGTCCATAAGAGTAACTCCCTTACTTTTCAAAAAGAGACCCGCTAATACTTCCACCAGCGACTTCGATCAAACTGGCGTTCACCGCTGTTCAATCATCTCAATGCGGCCGTTGCTGGGCTGAGTGCGCCAACATGATTTTTGTTGAATCCTAGTCCTGACCAGTGCTGCAGTTTCTGTGCGGGCATATGGAGCTGAAGATTCCTTCAAGGCAGAATTACGACGACGAGCTGATGCATACTCGCGACCGTCGAGAACCTTTTTCAATTTAGCCAGGCAAGCCCAGTAGTACTTCTGACTGACGTTGATTACTGACAGCCATACTAGGTGGGCGTCCACTAGAACGGACGTACTCAGGGGTTTGTTTGCATCAGGACTTGCTGCTTATTTCTTATACGGAAGGATGGGCATTGGTGCGAGCACTACTGGGGTGAGTTGTTGTGTCACAGGTATTGTGTACATGGCGCTGATTCCTGGTTTTAGTTCAGCGTGCGAACTCTTCACGTTCCTGGGAATACATGACCCTGACCTGCAGCAAACAGCTTGCAGTCGCTATGGAGTTCTCCGGGTCTATTCTAACTTGGGTTCGATATGCCAACATGTTTGAACTTGCAGCCAACAGGTACGTGGCTCCATGCGAGTTGTATCGTGTACTTAAAGTGCTACCCAAGCTTGGAGCGCATTCGAGACTATCTGGTCATTGACCATGAACCAGTTCCGACGGAGCGTGGAAAACCACCCGCATATTGGCCTGCGTCTGGTGCAATACAAGTCCGAAACTTGTCTGCACGGTGCGTTTCAGCAATTGGTTCATTACCCGGGCCTGACGTTTTGCTAGCTATTCGAAGGACGGCCCAACTGTGCTGCATAATGTCTCGGCCGAAATCCGGTCAGGCGAACGTATTGGAATAGGTAACAGTGGCTGGCTGTATGCTACGCATGCGACATATTCTGATTCCAAAATAGTTGGCAGAACTGGAAGCGGAAAGAGCTCTCTGGCCCTAGCCCTTCTGCGCCTGGTCCCGACAGAAGGCGAAGTGCACTTCGACGGTCGACTCACTTCCGATCTTAATCTGGACGCCCTCCGCGCAAACATTGGTATCATCCCTCAAGATCCTACACTGATCTCCGGCACATTAAGACTGAACCTTGATCCATATTCTCAGCACGATGATGCCGCACTATACAGTGCTCTGAAGGCTGCAGGTCTCTTGCCTGCATCAGGTGTGTCAAACAGCACAGATCTAAACCTGGATAGTACAGTGGCGAATGCTGGCAGCAACTTCTCGGTTGGTCAGCGACAGTTGATAGCCCTCGCTCGTGCCATTCTGCGTCGAACACGCGTCCTCATCCTCGATGAAGCGACGGCATCCGTCGACGGCGATACCGATGCGATCATACAGGCATCCATCCGGGACGAACTAAAGCACGCTACCTTGATTACCATCGCACACCGTCTTCTCACGATCATGGACTATGATAAGATAATGGGTACGTTGCACCAATTGTTGCCTGGCGTGATATCAGGTTCACCTTTGCCCATCACAGTATTAGATGGTGGAAAGCTCGTCGAGTTCGACACACCCTGGGCGTTGTTGCAAAACGAAAACGGTTATTTCAGATCCTTGGTTGATGCAAGTGGCGATAAACAACGTGTATTCGCGATAGCTGAGAAAGCCGGGGCATCCGCCGCCGCCCGTTAATACTTTACGGGGTCGGTTGTTCACGATGGAGGTTGCTGTCTTGTGTAGAAAGTAAAGTAGTATGTGCATTGTGAACTGGGAGTCGTCAGGCATTAGGTGGACTTTGGGTCTTGCTAGATGCTGATCTTCATTGATTCTCGCGCCTTGTCGAACTGATGCATGTGAACATTCTGGCTCAACAAATTACAAGATCGAAAGTATTGGGGTATGCACTTGCATCCATTCTTTGCACGATGTGTGCCACTGCCAAAAAGGCGATAAACTATGCGTACAGTGCAGCAGCCCAACAAATAGCCGTACAAAACACATTAGAAAAAAAAGGTAGAGCGAACCTAACAGGAGATGGTGAGAGGAATGCATGTGGAGGAGGTTCGCGAGTAGGGAACGAGGGAAGGCGTCATCAGGCCTTGGAGGCGAAAGAGAAGGGAACTAATAGATATCATTCGTCATACAGGGGATGGCCACTTACGCGGAGCAGGTCTCCGTTGAGGTGACCGAACCATCTTCGTTTGCCAACGTTGGAGTCGGACTTGCGCTTCTTCTATGTTGTAACGGTAGAGAGCCATGCGCTGCCCACGCTCGCGCATGTGACTCACTTCTTTAGGCACTCTCGGAGGGCCTTGTTCTCCGCTTCGCTCTCCCTGAGCATGCGCTCGAGTTCCTCGACTCGGAGCTTGAGAGCGTCGCGCTCCTCTTCGAGAACGGCTTTCTCTTCCATTTTTCGCTGCCGTGACCGACGAGCTGCCATGGTATTCTGCTCACGCTTCGTCATGATTTTGGGGCGGACAAAGCGCGCCAGTTCCTCAGCTTCATCGTCCACATTCTCGTCACCGGCAAGGGCACGCTTGACACCAGCAAGCTTCTCCTCAGAGAGCCGGTTAACGAATGCTTGTGGCAGGACTTTACGCGACGTCTTGGAAGGGGCAATGTAAGCCCGTTCCTGGATGGGCGCATCGAGGGGGAGTAGCTCGCGAACTTTCGGCGGTGCTTTCTGCTTTGACTTCTGCTTCGGTAGAGGCTTGGTCGGACGCGCCAACGGCGTTGTGGTCCGGGAGACCGATGTGGACGCAAGCTCCGGTAATGCTGGCGGCAGTACAGAAGCAGGCGTAGCGGCGACCTCAGTCGATTCAGCCTCGGGAGTATTGAAGTTGATGAGGAGAGCGTCGATAACAGCTGAAAGCTCGGGATCGAGCGCATCGTTCTTGACAGAGGAGAAGAGTTGGGCAGGGTTGATAGCAGGAGAGGACCCAAAGTCCTCAGGTGTGCGAATAGGCGGGAAGCCAAATCCGTCCACATAAGTCGACGAGATAGAAGAAAGCGGAGAGCGCGGTGACGTCACCGGCTCGACTTGCATCGGCGCAGACGTGTGGGTCTGGGCGAAGGTCATGAGGTTTGCCGTCTTGACGGCATCTATTGCTGCTTCACTGACATCGGCGGCGAACAGGCCGTCGTTGACCAGGTCCTCGAACCGAAGCTCGTCGGACGCACGGTTATGCTGGCCGAAGGTGGCCAGGAGGGCCGAGAACTCGTCGTTGAATTCCATTGAGCTCTGGGCAGGCATGTTGTTGAGGGGGATCGAGAGAAGGTTTGTGTAAGAACTAGCGAGGTCTGGGAAAAAGTCTGCTTGTTGTATTGGGTCTTGCTGTAGTTGATGGTCGAAATAGGTTGTGCCAGGGGGTTGAGGAAAGCCATGTTGGGTAATAGTCTGGTTGTAGGAGGGGGGGACGAGCCCGTTTGAAGGTGAGATTATCTCTGCATGATTGGGGGTCGAGGTTGACAAGCCGAGGGCATTGCTGTAGTCATTCTGACTAAAGTCGCCTAATGGGAATGCGGAGGCGCTCAGGCAAGGAGGGTCGAAGTGAACATCCTGATATGTGTATGAGGTAAAGTTGTTGAGCTGGGGTTGTATGGCGGAGGGGGTGGGCGACCTGCTTATAGGAGGTCGCGGACTACGAATGCTAGTCAGCAAGGCGGTTCTAGAAGGTTGCGAGGAATTGAAGACTTTGCACACACGCTGCAATGAGTCGTATATATGCGCTGACTCTTTATGCGTCACCAAGGTCATAGTTGGATGTGTCCTTAGACACTTCCTCTCGGCAAGCGTGATGTGCGACTCTCGCAGTCTTCAACAACTGAACAGCAGACACTCACAGTTTGTCAGGTTTAGAAAGGTACTCGGACTGCTGTATTGCAGGGAAGTACTGTGCACTCGATGAACTCTCACTAAGCTTGTCAACTTGGAGAGTGAGTGCGGTTAGATGGAAAGGGGGAAGAGTTAGGTGAAAATCTGAGTGAAACGGCTGCCCTATATTGCGCACCCATCTGCTCCCGGGCCTGCCCTGAAGCGCATGGGCGATTCCCAACCCTGTGCCCACAAGGGACAGCTGCCACCGCCTTCTTCCCCTTTCCCGCCCATCCCTCGCTCTTTTCCCATCTATCACGGCATACACATGTTCTTCATCATCCATATTATTGTTGTTTTCTATCCCTTGACATGCGTACACCATGCTGTCAATAACTTATTCTTCGCATGATCCACGTTGTACCAAGTCGCCGACTGACGCCCGGGGTCTTCTGCTTCCCGTGCTGTGTGGCACGATCCCGTTTCCCACTCTTTCAACCAATCACAGCCCGCACAGAGCCTGACTCGTCCTGCGTCACCTTCGATCACCGGAAGCGTTTCCCTGTCTGACAGAGCCCCGTACAGCTGGTATCTATGTCACGTGACAATTCGTTGGACGCGATGCAAGTTGCTGATGGACGCGCCAACCTCCTATGAACAATGTTTTTTCGACGGAAAGAGGACAATCCCTATCTGGCAACTTGCTGTTTCTCTATATCTGGATTCTACTGAGTATAACATGCTCTGAAAGCTCCTTCGCTTCATCTTTCCTGCATTCTTCCCACGTTCTGATTATGGGCGCTAAATCATTAAGTCTTCTGCCGCTTCTGTCGGACATCTTCCAGGCATTTGCCGTTGGAGCCGGGGCATTTGTGAGCATCCTTGCTGCGCTTTTGCGCGTCTGTCCATGTCTGGCCTGTCGATGTTGGGGTCTCTGGTATCAGCGACAGACGCTGCTGCTGGAGAATGCACATACCTGGTGGGTAGGAGCAGACAGCAACAGTTACTGCATGTACAGCATAAAGAAATTCTTCGAAGAAATAAGGGCTGGTTGTTGACCGGTTTGCCCACAACACACGAGCACAATGTGATCAGTGAAATAGACACATACGACCTGTATGTCTCTCCAAATTCCTGTCTCAAGTAGGGTTCATGCAACTGGAACATGCACTGAAGGCGACGATTCACCAGCACTACTCTGCCCCACCAGCAGAATGAGGCACCTATGGTCAAGCCGCTACTATTTACCAGCTCTGTTCATCCTCTTAGGCGCTGTCGCATTTCCAGCCTGGCGCTACTATGAGAGGTACGTCAATAACGTCGACCAGCCTCGACGGTGCATAACGCAGTTCCAGCCTCGGCCAGGCGCATATACCTGACCCGCTTTCCTTCTATACCTCTCCCTTCTCCGCCACCTCCAATGCCTCCCGACGGGCTTATGCCACAGCCCTGTACCCCACCTCTTCCTATCTTCCCGGGGCGCTTCTCCTCGGCTGGTCGCTCCATCAGCATGCGATGCTTGCCGCAGACGTTGCGCAACACATGGAACTCCTCTATACCCCTGGAACTCTCGACGAGCGGGAGAAGACATGGCTTGGGGAGGTAGGATGGGACATGAGAGAGGTAGAGTTGATCAAGCCGCCAGAAAGTCGCAAACCAGCAAAAAACTTCCAGGAGCAGTATACCAAGCTGAGGCTGTTCGAGTGCGTCCCTTCTTCTCACTTCAATGCAATCCCCTGACCCACGGCATTCTTAGGATGGAAGAATTCGACCAAATATTCTACCTCGATGCTGATATGCTCGTCGTCCGCCCCTTTCCCGAAATCTGGTCCTTTCCCGTTCCCCTCGCCGCAGCGCGAGACGTACGAAAAGGCTTCGGCTGGTTGCCGACCATCAACGCGGGCACGTTGCTCTTGAAGCCCAATAGGAAGCTGGTGGAGCATATGATGGAGATCGCACCAACGTTGCGATATAATGCTGTTTTCGCGGAGCAGGGTCTCCTGCAGGGTAAGGTCTTGCTCGAGACCATTCTTTACGAGGTCTGATCAGCTGGGATAGCTTACTGGGCACAAGCGATTACCCACCTGCCGTACGTCTACAATGGCCAACTGGGCATCAAGCGCGTCTTCCCGAAGATCTGGCAAACCGTGTTCCAGAACGACGTCAAGATCATCCACTACACCGGCTTGAAGCCCTGGCAGTGGCACGAGGAACCGGATATGCCAGTGGAGAGGTGTGTCTGGTGGGAGATGTGGGAGAAGATGCTCGACTGGCGCCGGGAGAACGGGCTGAGTGATTTGAGTGATATGGCGAGTAAACCAGCTTAAGTTTGTAAGCTTTCTGTCACACCAATCTTCAAAATGAGCATACTTAGTTGGTTGTACAACTACACAACAAGCGTAAAGCTTGCTACCTTTTCTACAACGGTGCTGAGATATCGTAAGGAACAGAGAAAGGGAAGACGACATAGAAGTGAAAAGAGCGTAGACCTTCCGGAGGAGAGCCAGTGAAACAGCGCCTTGGAGCCGTGAGCATACCGGAACTGAAGTTGGGGAAACAGAGAAGAGACAAAGAAAGGATGAAGCGGTGAGGAGGTAAGTTAAGAGGTAGTAGAGAAGAAGAAATGAGTATAGTATCGACCTTGCTGAATCATTTGGCAGCTGCCATATGACGGCGGGCTAGTAGGCCTCTGCCATCAGGCGGTGCTCTTCAACCTGCTCTGGCATCACCATCCCAGTTGCGCAGCCAATAGGCCTTCCCATTGGGAGAGAGAAGCGCTCGACAACTTTCTTTTTGTGAACGCGTAGGTCGATTTCCCTGTCGGAGCCGGTACTGGTAAGAGCTCTGGAGCGCTTCTTCGTGACGGTTGTTTCCTTCGGCGCACTGCGCGGTTCGCCGTACGCTGCAGGTACGACTGGGAGGACAGTTTGGAGCACCTGTACGGAAAGCTGCGCACAGGCGCTAGCCTGCGGCACAACGAGCTCTGGGGGTGTTGGGATAGGGGCTTTTGCCTGGGCAAGCGTACGCGTAAAAACGTCGTTCTTCAAGTTGTTGATGTTCGCTCCGACCCACATTCTCCATCCAAGCGCAACGCCAATGGCACACTCGCACTGAACGAGATCGGGGGCCTCCATGCCGGTGATGCGGGACCAGGCCTTCATGGTGTAGACATTATCACCAAGGAACTTAGAGGCCATGATGAGACAGGATACGAGAGTGCGGCGGGCGCACAAAAGAGGTGATACAGTATAGTTGTTGACAGGGAAGCCGGCGGCAATCACGGTGGCTGCCTTTCTCTTCGTGTCCAGCAGAGTTTGGATAGTTGGATTAAGTGCAATAAGGTAACAGGCGGCAACCTTGAGCTGACTGACACTGATTGCGGTGCGACGAACGAGCTCGGTGATGTATGCGCCCATGGGTATTTCAGCAGTAAGTGACATTCGTTCGATATCGTCTTCCACGTTTTCATCCCCTGCTAACTTCTCAGGTACAATGGATTCGTCCCCAACAAGGGTGTCTTCGTAGCTGCTGCGATCCGCGTCGGAGCAAGGTGAGCTGCCAATCTTCGTGGCCCATTGGGGAGCTGGAAGGTCGGTTTCGCCATTGCACTGAACGTGAACGTCGGCGATCCAAGCTTGGATGGCCTTCTTCTTGGCCAGCGGATCTTGAATCGCCGTCGAAGGATTGGTAACGAGTGCGACATTGTGAGAATCGCTCTTGAAATTCTGACTGTTCGAATGACTGTGCATCAACTCGTCACTTTTAGCAATAGCCTCTCGTTCCTGCTCCGAGCGGGCAACAGCAGTGGTGGACGCATCGTCCTCTCTCTCCCTGGTTTCCTTGCCCTTGCATCCCCAATATGTACCCGGATTGGAAAGATGGTACACCTTTCGAATGACCTTCTCCACTTCTCCTGCGGCTCTTCCTTTAGACCTCTCCCGAATCGCCCATCGGCAGTACTCACCCGTCAAATCTGTTAACGCCTTTGTCTCTTTCTCCCTGCGCTCCTCTTCTTGCTTCTTCTCCTCCAGGTTGGAGGATAAATCCGCCTTCAATCCTTCCGCAAGTGCGGAAGCATCTTGCTCAATACTCGCGGGCAACTTCTCCCTCCCGCGCGCAGACAACCCTCTTTCAATAGGAAACAACGGTGCAGGTACGGCCTCGCATTCTCTATTCGGTGTGGCTGGGACGTCATTAAGATATTGTGAGTTCTGGAAGAACTGAAATGGCTGGATCGGAACGTCTTGGGCGAACTGGAAGGAGTAGAGAGTGCTTGGCCCGGCTGAAAGCTGGTTCATCGTCTTCTCGCTCTCACGGCGGCTAGATCGTATCGAAGCCGCAGTGTGAGCCAGTTAAATAGGGCGCTTGTGGGTTGTTGATGGGGGAAGAAGGAGGGGAGATAAAGGGGGGCAGTGGCGACTCTTGACCCGCCAATACGTCTTGCTTGACACGCTATGACTCGTTGCCCCGCTTTGCTTCCGATGGACCCCCACAGCCACGGAAAGGGCAGTCATGGTGAAATTTAACACAAGCCTCACAACGCCCCTTTTCTCTTCCTCCGGCTAAATGGCCCATCTAGCCAAAGTAGTGTATGACTTGGGTATGTTTTATCCAAAGATCCGATAACGGTCACCCAACGACGTGTCCTGCAAACGTGTGCTAGCGGCACGTTATTGCCGCCGTTACACTCTACTATGATCCGTCGCGCGTCACTCTTTGTTCCCCCTCTCTACGGCAACTATACATAATGGTGATGCATATTGGACTAAGCCCATATCCTACAGGAATCCCTATCTCCAGCCGGGAGAAGGGGCCTCTGCATGACTCGTATTTCACATTTGCCGACGCGTAGCCCAAAGGAGTGATGTCGTGTTCCCCGGACGCCGTCAACGGAAGGCCACAGAGGACCCCTGCAAATGCAGTACATGACTCGGCATCGGCCGATCTCACGGATTTCCGGACTCAGGCTGCGTGCAGTACACTCCAGATATGAGGCTGTTATTTGGGAGCTTCCAACCCATTGCTGAAAAGAAATCAATCAACTGAGTGCTAGACTATTTCACTTGGCCTTACTGCGGGATGAGTAGCTTGGGAATTGCCCTCCGCGGGGTCGATCGAGATCCGCAGATCATGAGACTCTGTCTTCCCCTGGTCTGCTTGTTTGCTCATGCGCCCCTGCCTGGACATGGTCCGTTAAGAAGATCGAGCTCCAACAAGTGAGGGCAAGTGCATGCACCTCTCATGGAAGGAACGTGCATGTACGACTGTTCCTCCGAAGCTCCGAAGGACCGAGTGCCCTGCGGACGGACGACGGCTAGATGCTCGGTGTCGGTCACCATAAAGGTCAACATCAACCCCACCTTCCCCAACTTAATTCTACACCGTCTATCTCCTCAATGGAATGCCTATCCGTCGCCCTCTCGCCGAGCAATCGTAAGCGACTGCGCGCCCTGCGGGGCTCTTGTCCCGCTTGGCCTGCCACCCGGGAAGATCCGTCCGATCAGAATTCCAGAGGCACCGTTTTGCGCAAGACGTGTCTGACGATCTGGGTCGGCCCAATGACTGACGCAGCTTGGCTATGTGTGACTGGTCCGCAGATGTGAATTCTCCGACTGATATCCCCATGGGTTCATCCTCTTGATGTGACTCTAAGTATCGACTCACCTGGGCTAGTATCGTCATCCGAGTCTCCAGTGCCCTTCTTGCGGTTAATCAGCTGATGGGTCTCTCGTGCCCGAATCCAACTTTGACCGTGGGAGGTTTGCACATATGTAGAGCAAGATACGCCCATTCATGTTCCAGAAACACCAGACTCCTGCTTCATATCTTCCTGGCCAGACTCGCCCTCCCCATCTTCCCACTGCCTAAAAATGTCGCACCTTTCTACATCTTTCGTCACGCACACGCAGGAGGTCGGGTGGCATCACGAAATCACACTAGGAAAAACAATATGTAGTATTGGGCAAGCACCTGCCACTCCAAGGTATCACACAGCACAGCTCAAGCCCTCAACCTCCCTCAACCTCCAAAAGGAGGACAAATACAAACACACGCCCACAAGTCTAGGCCAAACGCGCTCAAATCCTGCATACCAATTCCCCATCAAGCATCGCCAGAGCCGCGCCGAGCGCCCAGCCAAGCTCCACCCCGCCAACCTGTTTCTCCGTCCTGACCTTTCTCTCCGGTCCGAATTCGTAACCTAGGCGAAGGAGCGCGTGCTGGAAGGTGAGGTCGAGGCACCATTCTGGTCTTCCCTCGAGTTCGGAGAGCACTTCTTCCCCCAGGTGGCTGAAGTTTTCTGCCCAGGAGGAGGGGCCGGCACAGACACGCTCGGCCAGGTCGGCAAATGTGCTTATGGGGATGGAGCGGACGGAGTCTGCGCTGAGAGGGGGGAGGAGGGGCGTGAGACGGTCGTAGAAGTAGGAGAGGATGAGTATGCCGCCGGTCTGGAACGTATCGAGGATCGAGGGCTGGTACACGCCGTTGAACGCGCAGGGCTTGACATGGCAGATCCTACCAACACGGTTAGACACTATAGCAAAAGTAAAGATGAAGACATACGCATCCTTAGCCATGACAAGTTCCACCACCCTATTGCACCCCTCGAAGCTGCCCACATCCGCACCAAGCATCGTCACGTTAACCTTATCGTTCAGCTCCAGTTCCACAAGCTTCTGCGTCCCCCTAGCCAAGCAAGGGTTTCCCACCAGTTCAAACTCATGCAGTCCCCTTCCTCCCTCTTTTGCAAAGTCCCACATGAACCCAACAAGGTTATGCACGTGCCTGCGGGCCTGCATCGTCCCATAGCCGAGGTACGAGTGCTGGTAGAGGGAGTGTGTGCGGCCAGAGAAGTGCAGGGTGTACTTATGGTCGCCTTCTTCTAGCGCCGAGTCGGGCGTAGGGAACCGAGGCTCGAACACGATTTGGGTCGAGGCGCCCCCGAGGTCGAGCACGGCGTACGTGCTGTGGGAAGCCGTGGCAGAGGAACCGATCGTTCCCAGGAGGTAGTTAGCCGTGATCCACGCATAGACGCCTGTCACACATTAGCCAACGCCTGTGCGGGGGAGGGAGGATGGACCCACCCTCATCCTTCCCATCCATGATCACCACTCCATTATCGATGACCTGGAAAGGGTACTCCCTCAACCTCCTCTCCACAGCCAAAAGGATCTCCTTGCTCTCCTCCACTCCGAGCAGTCTGAGCCCAGCAGTCGCCTTGACCGCAACAGGCGTACAACCCCTCAGTTTCTCCGGGACGACCCTGACCGCCTCCTGCATCAGCCCGTCCAAGCTCTCCGCCGCAGCCTGGGCGTTGGACGCGTACGCGCTCAGACCAGGCCGGGTCTGGACAAACACTTCCCACTCGAGGGCGGGCGAGGACAGGCAGTTATGAAACTTGTACACGTGGATCCTTGACCCTTGGGAGCCGGCATCGAGCATCAGCGCATACTGGACGATAGACTTTCCAGAGACGGGGGAAGAACAGTGCACCGTCCCACTAGGATCGGGGTCGTCTTCGTATGTCTTTGGGCCTGTAGTTTGGGGAGAGGAGGAGGAGGAGGAGGGAAGGGGAAGACCGTCCTCCTCGTCGTATGATATAGGCGGGCGGTCTGGCGGTGGGAGGTCCTCGTATTCCGGTACAGGCACAGGAAGGTAGGAGACGACTTCGTCCGGTTCCGGCATTGAAGGCGGGGTGGGGGGTAAGGGCGAGTCCGGGTAATGTGCTTCTACACAGGTGAGTGAGTGTTGAGTGTCAACCCACCCACCCTCTCTCCCAAGTAACAAAACATACCTTCACCAGCATAATAATCCCACAGTCTCTCCTTCCTCCCCCCTCTCCCCAGCATCCACAGCCCCACACACGCAATGAACGAGAAGAACAGCAGTCGCCGGATCACGCTCGGTGAGCAGAGGGCGCGCCTGTGCTGGGCTGGAAGGGGGAATGAGGGCTCGTCGATCCGAGGGAGGATGTGTGGTCTGCGAGGGGCCATGAGGCTGAGGGAGGGGAGGGCGGTCGTGTGCGCTCTATCGGGGTCGGGGTCGGTGCTGGGAGTTTTGGAATTGGAGGATGAAGGGGTGGGGGAAGACGAGGACGAGGACGAGGATGGGGAGGAGGAGGACGTCGTTCGGGGCATGTAACTTGACTTGGAGACTTGGGCGCGCTGGGAGTTTTCGCTTCCGACAAGTTAGGGTCGAGGCACACGTACCATGATGTACTGGTTACGTGACTGTTGATAAGATATTAGTGGGTGATCGAGTCGAGCAAAGTGATAGTGTTCAATAACTTGAGCTGATAATAAATTTGGTCGGCGATGGAGAGCAGTAAGAGGTTGAGTATAAGAGAGTAATATTCACTCAGCCAAAGCCGCACGAGATACAAATACATGGCTAAACAAGAGATTCGGGGTAAGATTGAAGGTTGCAGATTGAAGATTGACGATTGAAGACTGATCAAGGGCATTTTATGAGCATTGGTGCGTTGGAGCGCTGGGAAAGATGCAACGCGATGCAAGGTTGATGTAAGGTGGAAACGTGGAGGAATGGGAAGCAGAAAAGGATATGTACCAGAAGGGGAATCATGCAAGCAAGAGACAAGAAAGTTGAACGATTCAAGAGATGAAGCGCGAGATCACGCGTGCAGGCAAGCAAAGAGGAAGACATTACGGCGCGGGCAAAGTCAACCCCCCGACAACAAGCTCATACATCTGCTGTCTGAGCCCCTCGTTCTCCCTCCTCAAGTGCTCCACCTCTTCCTGCAATGCGTCCCTCTCCGCACAAACCGTTGCCATCTCGGAGCGTTTCTTCTCCCGACTCCGGCGCTGCGACATTGTATTCTTGAACCGCTTCGAGCCCGCTTTGTCGATCGTCGTGTGCGCAGCAGCGAGGATCTCGGCTTCGAGCGAGGCGCGGGGGGAGGAACGGGGCTTGCGTTTCTTTTCTGAGGCACTGGGGCCTGCGAGAGGTGCAGAAGGGAGGGCCGGGATGGACGCGACGGCAGCGGCTTTGCCCTTCTGCTTCTTCTTGGGCGGTTCGGGTTCTTCCTCGAGCTCGAGGTCAAGTTCGTCCTCCTCCGTGCTCTGGGAAAAGATATCCTTCCCCTGCAGTATCCGCTTCACCCCTTCCCTGAGCCTAGGCTCTACACGCTCGAGGACGTTCGCCTGCGCCTGCTTGCGCGCCGTGAGGGAATCACCTTGGTAGCGGCGGGGCTGAACGGGCGCGTCGTAGGGTATGATCCTGCTTGCAGGGGTGCGGCGGCGTGGGAAGGGGCGGGTGAGGCGCGGAGTGGGAGGGGCTTCGCTCAGCGGGGAGGAGATGGCGGAGATGTCTTGCTGGGGCTGCAGTTCGATTTGAGGCAGCTGCGGGTTGGGCTGGGACAGGCGGGCAGAGGAACGAGTCGTCATCCCCTGGGGGGCGTGCAGGACCATTGGGTCGACAGCGAGGGGGGAGAGGAGGTTGAGGTTGTCCACCACGGTGGGTGACTCGTCAAGAGGGGAGGGGAGGGCGCGTGCGGCGGGGACGGCGGGCAGGGAGGGGAGGCGACCGCCTTCATGAGCTAAATAGGCGTGAGAAGGGCGGGGGGAGGGAAAGATAGGGGTACTAACCGAGGGCGTGGGTGACTGTTCTCTGCCTTTGTGCCACATGGCGGACAGCCGGCGGCGGGGGCAACGATCCCGGCGCCGGGACCTCGCGCTCAAAGAGTTCTTCCAGCTCAGGGTGGAGGAACTGATCGAATACGTCTTGCGTGTTCTGGCTGCATTCCTCGACCTGAGACGAGACGGCCGCTCCGCCCCCTGGGTAGGAGCCAAAGAGCGCCGCGAGGGTCGTCTGGATGAGGGCGGCATCCTGCTCTTCGCTCTGGTTCGCAAGATCGAAAGACGAAGGGGTGAAACGCGGTACGAGGTCGTCGAGTTCAGCGAAGAATGACAATCCGAGGGCGTCTTGAGACTGGGTAGCCTTGGCGAGGAGAGAGCGGTCGCCTGAGAGGTGGAAGGGGGCGACCTCTGGGCCGGGCATGAAGCTCAACCCGGCGGGGGAGATGGCATCCTCCGAGGACGTGCAGCTGCGGTCACTAGATGAGCGTCGTCAGTGAGCAGCATGGGGAGAAGGGGGAGAGTGCTTGCGATATCGGCGAGAGTGCCCACGCTCCGGGGCCTTGGCCGAGGAGGTTGAGCTCTATCGCTGTGTGGTGTGTTTGTTGTATGGGAGCAGTGGGGGATATGGGTACACGAGGGATAGGCAGGGGAGCCATTGATGCTCGTGTATGCTGTGTGTATTGTAGGGAGGAGTATGCTCACGAGTACTAGGATGTCAAACAGAGGATGTTGATGATGATGTGAGTTGTTGGAGAGAGGCGGGCGCTGAGGGCGGGAGGGGCGGGGGAGAGATGTGAGGGCACAGTCATGATTTGAGGCGGGGCTTTATAGCCCGACGGATGGGGGCGGGGAGGGGGAGGGGAGGGTGGTGTTGAATGACCCCCAACGGATCCCCCGCCCTCTGTCCCCCGACATGAGCGGGTATGTTCCAAGGGGCGGGCAGTATGAGAAGAGAGCGGGATCACAACCCATTGGACAGTAGAAAAGAGAGCGGTCGATAACCAACCAAGGCGATGCCGCCCTTTTTGCACTGCGAATCCCGACACACGGACACAAATTATGGCGGCATACCAACACCACTTTCTTTCCTCGTTGTTCGTCGGTCAGGGTCTCCCGCCCTTTGCTTCCGTGAAATAGTACACATGACACAGACACCAGAACCTTGGAAGCTCATTCTCGGCCGTCGTGGAGCGGGCGCGCCTCCCGCCATATGGACCATTTGACATTTCCCGCTTCAACAGTTTGACATTTTGACATTTCGTGCTCAGGGTCGCCCGACGCAAGCTTCTCGCACGACAGCGGGATCAGAGTGCTGCGCAGAAGCGCCGACGGCCGCCGTTGGCCCACGCACGTCCGCTCTACTAGTACTCGTGCCCAATCCCGCCTGGCTAAGGTTCGCTAGTGGTCGTCGTCTACCTCCCGCCTCCCGCCCCCCGCCTCGGCATGGACGCAGTGCAAACCCGCGCCCGCCAGCAACGCACAAGCTGGGGAGAGGGACGACCCCAACGGCCCGCCTGCCAACGAGCAGAACAGGCAATTTACCGCTCTATATCTGTCTTCCAACAACTTCGCGGGCAGTCTTAGGAATGAGAGATCGAAGTCTATTGACACCATACGTCTCCACTACTCCTACTCCTTCCACGCTGCTTCTTACTCAGGCGGTCCCGCCCGATCCCGCCCAACAGGTTTGCTAAACATACCGAACAGCGTTTTCGTCGACGGGGACGCTAACGTCGCCCGTCTCCAGAAGCAGCACGTCATGTATAGAACCCTCAATGCGTAGCGGGCCCGCCAAACGACGCGCACCATCCCGCCTGCGTCCAGAAGCGGTCCGTCATGTACAGAACCCCTTCCCTTTCCTTGAGCTGTGCCCCGCCCAACAACTTGGTGTGATAACATCAGACGACGACGATCCCGCCCTTTTGCTGAGAAGCAGCATACGATCACCCAGAACCCCTTCCTTTCCTTCGGGCCGCGCCATCCTGCCCCACGACCACATACGCATCCTTAATAACAGACAGCGAGCTCCACCCGCCAACCAACGACCCCGATCGCGATCGCGATCCCGACGCCCAACGCCCAACGTCCCCCTGCACAAAAGCGGCATCACGTACAGAATCCTCACATGAACCCCATGCCTTTACACATTCCCGCCCGAGCTTGTGAGATGACAGGACGACAGACGAGCTCCGCCTGGATGACGGCTCTCTCCCGCCCTCGAACTTAGCAACAGGTGCGTATCGACGACCATTGCGCTTGGCACACCCAACCCTCCAGCATCTTTCTTTACCATGAGGTACAGAACCTTCTTATCACCCACCAGCATCCATAGATGCTTGATAATACAATGTTAATCAATGTACAGCGCCTCATGAGCAGCCTAGCAACGGTGCTATTGACGAGCCCGCGTGATCATCGTCCCTGGGCTTCGGGCTTGGGCGGCCCGCCCGTTCTCTGGGGTGGGCAAGCATGGGTGTCAGACAAGCAGATGGTCATCCCCAGGGTCGTCGGCCGCCCAAGCCCCACCCTGCGCACGACACGATACTTTCGCTGCTGACCACCAACCTAACGCGAACGAGGTCTCTCAACATATCCCACAACAGCAGCAAGCGGCCAAACGAATAAATTGTATCTACCCTCTCCAACACAAAGCGACAAACAACAAGCACGAGAGCAAGACCTACAGGCTACAGGTTTAAACAGAGCAACTACATCGCGCGAACCCCTCCCCGTCCTCCTTTCCAGCCCATTCTTCCCTCCATGAATAGGCTGGTATATCGGCGCCGGCCGACGATTTAGTGGTACGTGATGCGGGTAGATCCTGCGATAGTGGAGGGGAGGGAAGTGGCCGGCTCTGGGAGTAGTCGTCTTGATACTGTCGAACGTCGGGCGAACCGAAGCAAGCTATGTACAGGATGGAACGAGGGCGCGAGGTTACCGTACTAAAACAGGCATGTCCGTCGCAGAAGGAATAGTGGTTGTGGTGGAATCGTTCAAGTATCTCTCATTTAGAAATGATGATCGCGCGCGCACGAATTTTGCGTTGCCCAGGTGGAGACGCCGCGCCTGGGCACTGGCCGCTGTGCGTCTTTAGGAGTATAGACCGTCTAGCCTTAGCTTCTAGTCCATCGAAGGCGATGTTTCTTGCCGGGTCGGTGCCCGGCTTCTGCGTGTCCTTCACTTGCGTCCCATGTACTCCCGCAGGACCCGGTTCTCCGCGTTCTTGGTCTGCAGCGCCGTCTCCAACTCGCGGACCTTGTCCTTGAGCTTGGCGACCTCGGCCTCCAGCACCTCCCTCTCCTCGACCTTCCTTGCGCGGCTCCGTTGAGCTGCGAGTCTGTTCTGCTCGCGCTTGGATACCACGCGGGTGGACTTCGGTGCAGGGGCGGAGCCCTCCGCATCCGAATCCACACCGTCCACCTCAGACGCGGTGCGCTTCACACCTGCCACGGGCGCAGGTGCAATAGGACACGGAGGCGCGGGTGCGACGGGGGTCAGCTCCCGCGCCTTGCCCTTGCCGGTGACCTCATTGGACGTATCCATTTCGGGCAGAGCGACAGTAACAGGGACGGGGGAGGCAGGGAAACCGGCAGCTGGGTACTTGAAGCCGGAGAGGAAGGCGAGCTCGGCTTCGGAAAAGCCGCAGGAGGAATTAGAGGATGGGAAGGCGCAAGTGTTGGAGAAAAAGTTGGAGAAATCGAGGTTTTGAGGCGCATACATAGTTGGGAAAGCAAAGTTATCGACGAGTGTTTGCGTGGTAGAAGATAGCGGGGAGGCGGGACAAACGCTCGAGGCGGGTCCGGCCGAGTTCTCGTTCGATGCAGAGTCGGACGGGAACCACGCGGGGACGTTAAGATTCGTCAAATTGGGGAACATTGGGGACGCGTCTTGACCGAGACGCTGCGCGTACTCAGATGCGAGACTCTCAAAGGACTGATTGAAATCGGCAGTTGGCACGCTGTATGCGGGTGCCGGAATACGGGGGACGAGTGAGCCGTCGTTGTTGTTACCAGTGACTGCTGGGGTTTGTGGGGTGTTGATATCGTTGGTGTACTCCATCATGGCGGCATAGGTGGGTGGGGTGTTCCCGACCTCGAAAAGGCCGAGAGAATTGGTTGTGACTGCGGACCGTGAAACATTTGTGATAGAACCGTTTTCGGAGTAAGTATTGACAGGGTTTATGCTGTTGATTGACTGATACGGGGGTGGTGGGTTATCTACTGGCAACTTGGGTGCGAGTTGGACCTCGGGAAGGCCATTGGCTCTTGGGGTGGGGACAGAGGTTTTTGTTAGGGGCTGAATTGCTGCTGAGTAGACCGATCGAGGGGACGACCGGTAACTGCAGAGGGCAGGGCACGTCAGTATGGATATCTTCGGGCCGAGGGCGGGAGCGAAAGGCGCCGTCATCATACGTAGGCCGTGGCCAGGACGCAGCTGGGGTAC
>NW_024467203.1:1048418-1059641 GCF_000292625.1 Dacryopinax primogenitus
AGGACCCGGTTCTCCGCGTTCTTGGTCTGCAGCGCCGTCTCCAACTCGCGGACCTTGTCCTTGAGCTTGGCGACCTCGGCCTCCAGCACCTCCCTCTCCTCGACCTTCCTTGCGCGGCTCCGTTGAGCTGCGAGTCTGTTCTGCTCGCGCTTGGATACCACGCGGTGGACTTCGGTGCAGGGCGAGCCCTCCGCATCCGAATCCACACCGTCCACCTCAGACGCGGTGCGCTTCACACCTGCCACGGGCGCAGGTGCAATAGGACACGGAGGCGCGGGTGCGACGGGGGTCAGCTCCCGCGCCTTGCCCTTGCCGGTGACCTCATTGGACGTATCCATTTCGGGCAGAGCGACAGTAACAGGGACGGGGGAGGCAGGGAAACCGGCAGCTGGGTACTTGAAGCCGGAGAGGAAGGCGAGCTCGGCTTCGGAAAAGCCGCAGGAGGAATTAGAGGATGGGAAGGCGCAAGTGTTGGAGAAAAAGTTGGAGAAATCGAGGTTTTGAGGCGCATACATAGTTGGGAAAGCAAAGTTATCGACGAGTGTTTGCGTGGTAGAAGATAGCGGGGAGGCGGGACAAACGCTCGAGGCGGGTCCGGCCGAGTTCTCGTTCGATGCAGAGTCGGACGGGAACCACGCGGGGACGTTAAGATTCGTCAAATTGGGGAACATTGGGGACGCGTCTTGACCGAGACGCTGCGCGTACTCAGATGCGAGACTCTCAAAGGACTGATTGAAATCGGCAGTTGGCACGCTGTATGCGGGTGCCGGAATACGGGGGACGAGTGAGCCGTCGTTGTTGTTACCAGTGACTGCTGGGGTTTGTGGGGTGTTGATATCGTTGGTGTACTCCATCATGGCGGCATAGGTGGGTGGGGTGTTCCCGACCTCGAAAAGGCCGAGAGAATTGGTTGTGACTGCGGACCGTGAAACATTTGTGATAGAACCGTTTTCGGAGTAAGTATTGACAGGGTTTATGCTGTTGATTGACTGATACGGGGGTGGTGGGTTATCTACTGGCAACTTGGGTGCGAGTTGGACCTCGGGAAGGCCATTGGCTCTTGGGGTGGGGACAGAGGTTTTTGTTAGGGGCTGAATTGCTGCTGAGTAGACCGATCGAGGGGACGACCGGTAACTGCAGAGGGCAGGGCACGTCAGTATGGATATCTTCGGGCCGAGGGCGGGAGCGAAAGGCGCCGTCATCATACGTAGGCCGTGGCCAGGACGCAGCTGGGGTACTCGTCGTGAAGGGATGAGACCGTTAGCCGACAAGCACACGCAGGCGCAGGGGAGGCTAGTTCCGCTCGGCCAGCGAATGGCTAGCCGAGGGTTGCAAGTACAGGTGAGAAACTTGTGCTCACAGTTGGTGGCTGGTGGTTGGGTAACTCGACAGAGCGAACTAAGCGCTATGCGAGTTGTTTAAGGTGAGTAACTCTCTGTCGCTGCTGACGCTGACGACGAGCGAGATGAGACAACTGGGCGTCGGACGTATGCTGCCAGTGAGGTGCGCTGAGAGTGGTGGGCACTGAGCAAGAGGGGGGGGAAAGATGACTTGGCCGCGTATGTGTGCGACTTATGAACGACATTACCCTCACACGGAAGCAGTGCGCGGTCGGACCATGCCCCTGGACCCCGCATGTCCGTCCCCGACCGGATTTGCACACATGCAACAAACGCCCGTCTCAAACCCTGTGCCCTCACTAAAACGACGTTATCCGTCCCCTTATCGTCCCCTCCTGACATTTAAAATCAACTAATAATGGCACACCAAGAAGTGTCAGGGGTCCCCCATTCAAGAAATCCAGCGAATAATACACATCCACGCGCACTCTGACTCCGTTCTCCCGCCCAAAGCTGACGCGCTTCGAGTCACCGCCCTCATCAACACCTTATCCCGCGGCCTCGTTGCTGTGCCGTAGACATTTCCGGTCACGTCCCTCTCTCCGCAGCTTGCGTGGCCCCCCCTGAGGGGTCCGTGCACCAGTCTGGAAAGTGCTTTCTCCCTCTCCGCACGTCCCTAGCGAACAAATCTACGTTGCCCTCCACAACTGGTACGTGGCCTCTTACACACCCCTCTCCGCGTCTCGTTAACAACCAGGCACATTCCCCACTCTTCCTTAGCGCAACTCCTTCAATTTGCTGTGCTCCCCGAAGGGGTAAGTGCGTTCCCGCCGGATGAGTGACGTGAGTCGACGTGTCCTCGCTGTGATTGGTCCGGCCTCTCGGGCACCACCAGAACCACAATGAATAGGGACCCCTGAAGCATAACGAATGATGGCTGAAAACAAAGCGGTATTATTCCATTAATTACTCAACACGTAGTATGATGTAATGCTAAACTGGGCCGTGACGTGAGCCTACACTACGAATACAACAGTGTAACGTCCTTGTCAAGTCATACGCCGATGCAAGCAAATTTAGTAACTAACTATTTGGACCCCATGAAAATACCAGAATTTATTTTGACAAAACATAGAGTGAAGAGCTGTTTTACACTACGTTCTCCCGCCCCATTCCAGCAAGCTGGACCGCTGAGGGATACCGCCCTAAAACATATACACTACACCGTCTGTAAGCTGGCGCCGTCCTTCAACGGCGACTCGTTTTCCTGTGTCAGTTTCGCACTTCGAACAGACACATAACCACGCGGAGGTGAGAAAGGAGAAAGCAAGAGCACAGCGTCGGTAGTTATATACGTCGGACTCGTATCGCGTTGGGATATGGGAGGAAAAGAATGAAAGCAAGAGAGGAAAAAAATCGAGTTCTTCTGAACAGGATACTGTGATATTTTACAGGGTAGACTTATCAGACCATTCATTGATTGGAAGGACGGCTCGGGTGGCGGGTATCAAAAAGCCAGTGTTACAGATTGCCAACAGTTGAGGAAGGCGAGAAATGTCGCATCGAATGTTGCCCAGGCTTCATTTGACAAGACTAGTACGCTTCGGTCAACAACCCTCGCTCGTCCACCGGTTCAGACTTGATGTACACGTCCGTTCCGCACCCTGCACCGGCAGCACCATTGGTACCATGCGAGTGAGCGTGGGCGTGGACGTGCTCAACATTCTTGCGTTTCTGCGGCCTAGTGTCAGAGAGAGGATGTGTGTCCGATTCGGGAGCGGGACGCTTTCGGTGCAATGCATGTTCGAGTTGGTGATCCATCGCAGGAGTTCGCTTGGCTCCAAAAGGGGACGGCGAGGCGACAGTTTCACGTTGTGTGCTGGAGGTGGGAGAGCCAACCGTCTGCTTCCTGCTCCGTTGGAGGGCGATATCGCCTTCCGTGCGGGGCAGCGCTCCGGTCCGACTTGAACTTTGCTCCTTCGGACGCGCACCTCTCACCGCGGGTGGGGGCTCCACCTTGGGCACGGAGACAATTTGAAGCAGCATGCGAGTGAAGACGTCGCTCCTGAGATTCTGAACATTCGCGCCCACCCAGAGGTCCCACTTGAGAGCAGTACCGATGATTTGTTCCGCCTGCACCAAGTCGCCAGGCTCAAGCCCGGTGACGCGTGCCCAGGCACGAAGAGAGTATATTTTCTCTCCGAGAAATTTGGAGGCGAGAACAAGTGCACCCACGAGCGTGCGGCGCGGGCAGGTGAGTGGGGAAGCTTGATAATGCGTCAGAGGAGTACCGCGGACCACGGCATGAGCGGCCTGTTGGCGCTGGACCATGGCCAAGGTAATGTGGGGGCGAAGGGCTACAATGTAGCACGCCGCGACTTTGAGCTGGGAGGAAGAGACGTCTGTGCGACGCAGGAGCTCGCGGATCCAGGCACGGATCGGGAGCTCTGCGGTGAGCGAGACGCGCTCGACGACGTCGTCGAGCGGTTGGTCGTTAAGCTTGTTTGGCACGGACAAGACGTCTCCGACGAGCGTCTTTTCGTACGTGTTCTCCGGTTCCGGAGAGTGCGCAAGGCTGATCTTTCCTGCCCAAGCAGACGAGGGTAAATCGGGAGAGTCTGCAAGTTGGGATTGGACGTCCTCCAACCAAAGGCGGATGCCAGCGACCTTATTCTCCACTGCTGGCGCATGTGGAAGCACCGGGGCGGGGGGGTTCGACTGATTGTCACTGCGACTGTCGCTCGCTTGCGATGCCTGGGAAATCTGACAGATATCCTGCGCTTTCTCGATCGGATCCGGCCTCGGCTTGGAATTTCCAGTTCCGGGACGGGAACCGGCTCCGGCCTTGCTGGTACCAACATCGTTCGCACTGTCCACTTCGACCTCAAGCTCCCAGGCGAGATGGTACATCTTCCTGATCACACGCGCCACTTCGGCTGCACGTACGACACGCTCGTTCAACCCCCGCCTCTCTCCGGAACAAGAATCCGACTCACCGATAAGGTCCGCGAGTTCCTTCTGCGTCTGACGCGCCGCTGCGCTCGCTGCAGCCTCAGCCAACCCCCACAAGGCATCTTGTTGATCCATAGTGGACTGGCGTTCGGGTTGTTTACTCAACACGCGGGGAGACATGTACATCTCCTCCATGGCAAAGCGCGTCCGGAGGGCGAGCTCCGCCGCGCGAGGGGTAGGCGGGACGTCAGTCGGGTCAGGGCGGGACGTATCCCGTGAGGGCAGGTAGATTGCCTCTGTTTCGCGCGCATATATGCGACTCGGACCGGCGGTTATACCGTCTTCCGGACTTTCCACCAAAATGTTGCGACTTGACCCGTGTCGCGTAGAACGGGGGGACGAGGAGCCTGGGATGCAAGACGCTTCCAGGTCAGCTTCGGGTTGGGGAGAGGCGGAAGCCTCGGTTTCCTCGTGTTCGTCCACAATCATCGCCTCGAGCACACTCTCAAGCGCTTTCCTCCTTCTCTCGCCCGGGGCCTCGACATGCTCTTGTGCTTCTTCAACCGCCATCATCGCCTCGAGAACATTCTCGAGCGCATTTCTCCTTGTCTCACGCGGTGAAATGAGCTCTGCCTGGAGATTTTCATCCTTCTCCTTCGGCCTCTCCTCTTCATCTTTCTCGCCCTTCGCGTCTTGAATCTTAGTTATAACATTTTTTTGGGTTTTCTTTTCGCCCTGTTCTTCAGAGGTCGCGTCGCTGCCTTTCAGCAGTAGGGTGGGGTAGTACCCTACAGCCGAGGATTCGATTCCGACGGTGGTTTCAAGAGTCAACGTCGTACTTCCGCCACGCTCGTGCCGCCTACTAACGGGAAGGGTGGATGGTGACATTTAGATGACTGGAGGGGGATCGGAGGCGACGGAAATGATTGGATGGGTTCGGGGAGAGAGGTTGGAGATAGAGTGATTTGAGCTGATACGAGTGGAAAACAGCCAAAAGAAATCGGAAATTGAAGAGTGGTGTTGGATAGAGTTGGGATAGGGAGTGATGTGGTCGGTAGACGAAAGGTGTTGGAGATGAGTCTTAGAGTTGGAGCTGGTAGAGCGACACGGATTGCTCGGATTCGGGTTGAACTCGATGATAAAAGCGCGGCAGATCTGGTTTGGGAGTCGAGCTCGAAGTAGAGTCGACAGTAGTAGTAGTAGTAGCAGATAGTAAAGCAGTAGGTGGGAGGGTTGGATAATCAGATCGCGGCTGGGGCCTCCAGGGCGGTGACGAGTAGGTGTGCATTATTGATTGTTCCGTAGAATTCAGCATTTGCGGGCATAAGAGTAGTAAGACAAGCGGGCATGGAGAGCATATTGGGCATAGTTTGAAGGCTTGCTATGGGGTCGAGGACGAGCATTGTTGCTCTGCCTTTTTCCTCGAGGAGAGGGAGGGAAGAGTTGCCCAAAGAGTTTCCTTGTCTAGACGCGGGTCAGGGAAAACGAATGCTACAGGGTTGAGGTTATGTAGCCTTGCCAGTCAACCAACAAGGTGCGGCGACTTGTTGACAGTTTCCCAAGAGGAGGAGGGGAAAGAGGGGGAGGGATAAGGAGAAAGAGCAGTGAATAACCGAAGAGGGAGGTGTGTTAGGTGGAAAGAGAGGGGGGGGAGTTGACACACCAGGATACGAGGGAAGACTCATCCCACCAATCCCGGGGGGGGGTCCCATCTGCGTAAATGCTCTGGTGACTCAACGGGTGGGTCCCTTCTCTGTTCCCCTCTCTTGCGGGCGGGTGGCGATGCCATCACTCAATTTGCCTCCGAACGCGCATGAATTCCACCCTGCCGGGGCTCGGCGTGAAGCGGCGTGATATGACACATCAGGCTTCTCTCATGCGCTGGCAACAGGCTCCTTCACGCGGCCCGGGGTCCTACACCGCCCAACCGCGCAGACCGCAATTGGGTCACGTCCGAATATCACAATTACATCCTCTTCGTTTCACTAGCTTCGACGCGATTCTCCAAATTCACTTTAGATACAGCACCCGTGAATGGCCTCACATCGGGCCAGCGCAGTTCAGTACTTCAGCCGGCCGTTCCCCTGCCCACTACAATCATCTGGCTCGCAACCTGTCGCAGTCGAATAACGACAGCACTGACGCTTAGCAACAAACAATCCGGGCTCGGGCAGTACTTCGGGAATGCATATCCTAGATTGTTCTGCGAAGGGCAGATAACCAACTGATCGCATAAACGTATTGTCTGCTGTGACCAAACGCAGACGGGCCCGATCGCGAGACCCATGCGAGACCCACGTGTTTGTAGAGCCGCTAATTAAATCCTGGCGGCCTGCCATGCTTTCGCCATGAGGCCTGTTTCCGCGGATCCTTTGGAAGACGGAATCGGCCTCACACGTGTGGATGCCACACTTGTCCGAGTCATGTTTGCTTCCGTCAAGATTTCCTTGTAGATGCACGTTTCGCCGCTGATGACCGGAAGCTTGAGAGTCACGCCTCAAAAAAGGCGTTACTCCTGCACACCAGCGGCCAGCCGGACATGTCTAGTCATTTATCTGCCCGTCGCACACTTACTATTCCAAGGAGAGACAACATTGCCTGCCAATCGTAGATCGCACATAATAGTAACATGAATATTGAGCCTATTCCCAGAGATCGGCACTGTCGGGGCAGTGGAAGGTTAGTACCAAAGAATCTCGACATCGTAGAGTCACATTGCAAAATCAGCACACCGCATCCGGAAGTAGATGTCTCGATATATGCCATTCGTCCTGGTGGATCAGCGTGACTAGTGGCTTCCATCAGAAGTGTGTGGGCCTAGTATGACTCTTTCCTTCAACAGACATGGGCGTCTGTGAAGGGATACAGATCTTGGGACTTAAGCGCTGCTGAGAATGTGTGCCGCTTCAGTTGAAGGCAACACGGATCTGCCCTGCAGGAAACACGCCGTTTGTTACATGTATCCAGCCAGCGTTAGGTACGTACATGTACATTGAGGGAGCTGCTGATACAAAGAGGCGACGGGTTGGACATGAGACGAACGAGAGTTTGAGATAATCAGGCCCTCTGCGCCGCAGGGATCCTCGCGAATCCGAGAATATCCGTCACTGTCATGTCCCTGTCAGCTTGCATCCAACCAGTCACGTAATGACACGCACTCACCTCATCAGAGCACCATCATTTCCCATCGGAAATGCCCCCGACAAACCGCGGCCGATGTCCCAAACCGTATTACTTCCCGGAGTTGTCTTCCTCCGCATGCGAGATACCGCACGGTTGACCGCCGCGCCTCTGCGTTTGGCGGCGACGCTAGCGCAATAACTTTGCTGGCAAATGCAAGAGCGAGCAAGATATGGCCTATACGCAGTTGCATGTTCGATGTTCGATGGGGATCGTAGTCGATGGCGGGGTGGATTCCAACCGAGTCAGGCATTGCTTATGTAGCGCTTGATCCTACCGATAAGGTATGGAGGTCCATGTTCACAGCGTTCATCCAAATAGAAGATCTTGTATCATCATATCTTCCAGCTTCAACGTTCAGTCGGTTTGCGTGATGGAGCTGGAGATGGATGGTTGGAGAGGGCCAGGGGGGCTACACGAGAGCACGTCGCCGCGGAACCTCGCTGGGACTGGTCCCGAGAATACATACCAGATCGCGATGTTGGCTGCCAGCTATTCACATCTCTAGGAATGGGGTTGTCGTGGGATGAATGCAGGCCAGAAAGCACTGGGCTATGGCGTCGGTCAACCGGTTTAGAATAGACTGTTCCGCGGGAACTGCACAGGACGTTCGGCATGTGACTAATCTGCCCGCTGGTATCTTACACTACATACTACGATCTTCATGACTCAGCAATTTCGGCCTTCTCCACATGAGCCCGTACCTTTGCACAGATTGATCGAAAGTATCTGGTATTTGGATGGAGCGAGGAAAATATTTCTAGGATAATCGACCTGTCTCATAAGGGGACACGTCCGGCTGGGTCGATCGCTGCGAGCAAGATAACAACATATCTCAGCACGGGAAATAAAGTCGGATGAGATTTTCTCTCGAAGCTCTCAATTTTGAATGAAAGAGTCACACGGCTTAGCTGACGATCGGTTGAAGAACACTGTACAGCCTCAACTCTATGCAATGTGTGATCATTATTGAATCCACTCCTCTTGCTACTCAAACATGTAGCAATTCCACACAAATGAAATGAAACCCACTATACATGACCCGGAAAGAAAAAGGTCCATATATCCTTTCAAGTCACGGCACTGCTTCTTGGGGGTAAGGTCCGGGAAGTTACAATATCCGACCAGAGAAATACGGCTCTTTGAACAGTAAGCTTCTGTGGCTGCAACACAATACGGTAGACACTCACTCGTTACGGTATACGCTCTAAGAGCAAACCGGTGTTCATCGCATGGAATCGCAGGGCTCGCCGTTACACCATGCATCAATTGTAGAAGTGATAATAGACGTGAGATCCTGCGGCAATGCTAGCGTTGCGCTGGCTACGGCTATGATAGTGATGAAAAACCGCATGACGATGTAGGCTGGTTTCGAGGACAAGGATGGCGACGACAAGGTGTTCAAGTGGCTCCCTTGTTCAATGTGCTTGAATGGCTCGCTTCGCTTGTTGTTATTGGACGTACCGCTCCGTCGCGGTCATTTATATATTCTTTCCATCGTTGATGGGGCTTCGAAGCGGGCATTTGGAATGATCGAAAGTCCTAGGAACGGGATCTTGGGCCAAATCGTTACTGTTTCGGCTCGGTGCCTGGAATGCTGGTCCGCCGAGGTCCTGCGGAGCTGCTCCGGAAAGGTGCCAGAACCGATCGATTGTCCGAAACTTTTCAGCAGCCCCATAATGCGCTTCCTCGTACCACTCCGCGAGGTGATTCCATTCGTGTAACGGGTATGCGGACGTGCGAACTAACCGCTCGGTTGGGCCAGACCAATGAACAGATCGCCCGTGAGATTGGTATAACCGCTGTGAACAGATGACAGTGAAAATGATTGGAAAAGGCCTACAAATAGGCTTCCGAAGACAGTGATGCTCTCTCCGGAATGTGAAGGCCCCGCAGAGCCGCATAAAGGGGAGAGAAATGTCTGGGTATTCCGGCCACATCATAATTGAAAGACAACGGATTTATGGATCCAGTGCTTGGACAACGATCTGAGCTAGTCAGCGGGATAGTCGAGGACAATGCCAATTGATAAGCAGTGAGGTGGCACAAGCTTGCAAGCTCAGGACAGCCGGCGACTAGCAGAGCATGGAGATCACAAAGATAGGTAGGTTAACTGCATTGGCCTAAGTTTACCACCAAGTCCGCTGAGGTCCATATGTCATAAAACTTGTTGAGTGATTAACCGGTAGACCGTAGTGCTAGCAATGATGCCGGTGTTATGCATGGGGAGCAAACGGAGCCCCGCGCAAACGACCGAAACAGCTCGATGGTCAGCAACCCTTCGGGCCTTCGAAAGGATGCAATTAATTTGCCGGTCTCCTGGGTCCATGTCCGGGCAGCAAATTCGTTCCCTGACTGCGGAGACGGCCACCGTAGCTCGTGGGAATATGTTGATAAAACAAGTTTCACCAATTAGACAGCGGAGGAAATAGTTAGCAAAAAACCTTGGGTAATACGAGCCTGCTTACTTCATTGCCTGGTCATTCAGACAGTAGCAGATTGCATCAAATTCTAAATTTAGGAAATGAAGGGGAACAGGGCTTGGTAGTATTTAGCCGGAAGAAATTTTGCAACCCGGAGATAAATTCCGGCTCCGATTCAGTCTTTAACTCAGGCAGTTTTGGGTATAACACTGGCGGTCTCTGTTGCTGGTAACCTGAATTGGCTTACTAACAAGTTGATAACTGAGTTAAGCCTATGGTAAATCTTAAACATTTTTTTTCAGATTTCTCCTGCATGCTGATTGACCTCAGGCAGCAAGAATGAGATACTTAATAACCTGCTGACACATCCTGACTCCTTCATTACACCTGTGAATACTGGTGCTCCAGCTGAGACTGTTGGCTTCTGAATAACTGGTGCTAATGTAGCTGAAGTCTCTGCCAATAGGCCACAATCTCAGAATCTAGAGGTTCAACCTATGCTTAATCTCTATAAAAGCTCATGAGGTAAGCCCAACACCCCTTCTTTCAGCAAGGTTCTCATTGTCAGGGCACCAGCTCATTGCTTGGTCAAGAGACATGACTAAGCCTTTATGACATGGAAGTAGCTGGTATACCTTGGCATGTGCTGGAACCTGCTGGAAGGATTGGATGGTCAGGTGACCTGCTGTGCATGGCTGTGCATGACCTCATATGACCTCATCCTTGGTCATATGACCTGATCACCTGACTAGGCTGAGTAAGCAAGATGTTCTAGCAGGTTCCACCACAGAGGTATAAATATAAGGCCTACTCTGCCTGGGACTGTCTCTTCAGACTTGGTCTCTTAGGATCTGTCAGGGCACCAGCTCATTGCTTGGTCAAGAGACATGACTAAGCCTTTATGACATGGAAGTAGCTGGTATACCTTGGCATGTGCTGGAACCTGCTGGAAGGATTGGATGGTCAGGTGACCTGCTGTGCATGGCTGTGCATGACCTCATATGACCTCATCCTTGGTCATATGACCTGATCACCTGACTAGGCTGAGTAAGCAAGATGTTCTAGCAGGTTCCACCACAGAGGTATAAATATAAGGCCTACTCTGCCCGGGACTGTCTCTTCAGACTTGGTCTCTTAGGATCATCCACAGGTACCTATACTGTAGATAGGTCTTAGTCATCAGGTCTACTCCACTTCCTTGTTGCCTGCTTAGACTCTTGGCACTCTTAGGTGAGCAGACTTAGTCAGCCTGTGTTGCCCTAACAGAAGACCAAGTCTCCAAGTGACAACCTCTGCTTCACCACTCCACCTCTACTCTTACGTGCCTT
>NW_024467203.1:1064792-1111150 GCF_000292625.1 Dacryopinax primogenitus
ACTCAGTGTTACCATTACTATTACTATTACTATTACTATTACTATTACTATTACTATTACTATTACTATTACTATTACTATTACTATTACTATTACTATTACTATTACTATTACTATTACTATTACTATTACTATTACTATTACTATTACTATTACTATTACTATTACTATTACTATTACTATTACTATTACTATTACTATTACTATTACTATTACTATTACTATTACTATTACTATTACTATTACTATTACTATTACTATTACTAAGGCTTTTATTATTTAAGGTTATATAATTTTCAGGTTAAGGTGCATGAAATATTCAGGTTAGTGTTATTCGGGTTAGGTGCTGTTTCATCATCCATACACGGCTGTGTACAAACGGAGGCAATGCCCGTTGGAACCTCGGACTATCGGCTTTCCATACCAGAGTACCTCCGTGGATAATTCGCACGATTTCGATTATAATATATTCGAGTGATCGGCACGTGATAACAGACGTTTGAATCCATTCACCGCTTTCGTCCTTCCCACTTCGGACTATATGGCTAAATTTCTATGTCAGTTCTAATTGTTCACTATCTAATTTATTCCGGACGTAGTCATCGCCTCACAGAAGCTACGGTATGCGCGCAGGAATCTGTAGCCGGACCACCGTAATACAGACGCCGATCATTGGTTTCAAAGCCCTTCTCATCAGCCCCTAGGTCAACTACATATACGCAGCCAGGCACGCAGACCGTCGTACTGAATGATATGGAGGGGTGTCACGACATTGACTACCCGACTTGAACAGCCTTTGCTCCGGCGGCCTTCCTTATAGGCGAGCGCTCTGGTTTCGAACTGGACAAGCTGTTTGATCATATTTCGCGACTCCTGGGATTTGAGGTAAAACTCGCTAAATTCTGCGTATTGACTCGCATATTGATATTCGGTACGGCATCTTTACCTTTTCATTGTATACTACTGTATTCTTACGGTCGTTACCCCTAGCCCATTCAACCAAAGACATTCAAAGGGACGCTGGAACAAACACGCACCTATGCCTTCGCCTTCTGAAATGCGTGGAGCAAGTGATGACAATTCGAATGTATTTCCTACCGTACGCTATGCGTCCTACGCTCAAGTAGACGAAATCACGAGTATATCTCCCGTCCTGGATCCTCAAGTTTACCCCACCCTTTGACTTGTTTGACTTGGCACACTCCAACATACAGCAACGTCGCATCACAGACCACCGATCCATCGGCAACTATGTATGAAGCAGGTGTACCTCCCCTCCCAGGCGTGCTTCCATATCCGAATGTTTCTCCTACATTAAGTGTATTAGCAGACCATTCAGCAGATTCAACATCTCAGAATCAATCTATACCCAAACCACGATATCCAGCATGGCACTCCGATGTACAATACCGATCATCCGTTCCGCCCAGTCCTAATCTTCTCTCCGACTCCTCCGCCCGCCATGGTGTCAAAAGGGCGCATGAAACCTTGCATCCTAACTCCGTAGCAAGTTCGGAGCCCGAACGTGCAGTTGAGCTCCACCGCTTCTCTGGCCCTGTCCTTGTCCCCTCCGGTGTGCTCCGGTCTAGCTCGACCGAATCGTCCGGGTTTCGCTCGCCTGCAACGCGCCTCCCCCCAAGTACAACACTGATGCACTCGAATGAGCATGTCCATCCTTCGGCGCCTGTTCCCATTCCCCAAAGGCATGTTTCGAGTCCTGAAAGCGGCTCTACTGATTCGCCATCACAACCCATGACACCATCATCTGGTCGTTCCGTGCAGAGCAAGTCTGTCACTCGAAGCAATCCTGAAGTTCCGGAGTTCCGTTCGCACGATCCCTTCGGGAAGAAACTTATCTCAGAATGTCCTATGGACGACGACCAAGCCCCCGAACACCTGCCAAGATCGTGCCCACCTTCACTCGAACGGAAACGCCAGAATTCAGATTCACCAAAAGAGCACAAGCGTAGGAAGTCGGAGACATCAGCTCTATCATTTTCGTCATCTGCTGCGGGAATTTCTCTTGAACACGACGTGCCAACTGAGCCCCCTCGTTTGCCTCGCAATGTGCCCCCTATACCATGGCACCGTGTCGAATATGACTTCAATCTCCTCCACCGAGTAGAGAGGGATCTGGCCAGTACATGGAGGCACTTCAAACAACCCAGTGAACCCTTTCCAGACCTTCGAACGAAGTTTGGGCTGCGCTGTAAGCATTGCGCCACCTTGTGACTACGGATGTGCTAAAACTAGCGATCAGTTCAACTGCTCGATGTCTCGCACTATTTATATTTCCCGGGCAGAGAGCCGAAGCACTTGGCCCCCGCGCCAATGCCACGGCTCGAGCCGGGAGTGAGACTGCAAAATATGAAGACTGAACGAGATTTGAGCAACAATCCTGCTCGGCTGCCTCGACCCCTGCTGGATCGAATGGACCTGATATCCTGGCTTGATGTGCTGTTACAGCTCCCCGAAACGACACAAGTCGGCAATCCCCAGCCTTATGGAACCCAAATTTGGTATGATCCTACATGTCGGTGTCTTCCTCATGAACTGCTTAGTGAGCCACTTTTGATGTGGTGCATGGATATCTTAATTCGGACGGAGCTGAGCGACCAAGTGCTGATCGCTGCTATCGTCTATCTGATTTGCTTGGAGCCTATAATTCGTCAAGATCAAGAGCAGGCAAGGCATACAAGAGCCATGGGAATTCGGTCTCCTCCACTATCATCCTGTCATACGACACTCATTGCATGTTGCACCCTAGCCACCAAATTCGTAGAGGAGAAGTCGTCTTCACTGAAGGCATGGTCGCGCATTACCACATTGAACTTGCAGCAGCTCTCAGAATGCGAACAAAAAACTCTCCGAGACTTGAAGTATAACGCTTGGCCGCTCTCGCTCGTCAGGGAAACATTTTCTCTCACTTGGCAAGGTAAGGCGCACGGTGCCCCCTCCCTTCCTGGACTCTTGCCACCAATTCACGTGTAGGGCAAGATGCGTCCTCAAGGAACCGCCCCTGGATGCATGGGTTAAATTTCTGTCACTTCTCAGTATCTTAGGATTATCATATGACTTCGTTGTATTCATTCATGGGCTGCACAATGCTTACTCTGGTCGATTACCCTTTTTTGTTTGTATTTACATAGATGTTCATGACATTCAGTACAATTATGTACAGCGAACGTAAGTCGATCTCACTGTAGCTGCTGAGTTAGAACATGAGGTTCCCAATGTTGTGCTTTATCTGAATTTGACTTCTGTCCGTGTTCCTGTGTGGTGCTCGCCTTCCAGCAACAACGTTCGTCACCGTCCCACCAGTTCGCAGTCTGGATTTCATTGAGGATTCAGTCGGAGAATTGTCCGTGGCGGGTTGGCCATACAGTTATCATAGTACAGCAGATGTACGGTCTTCGCAGGAGGGGAAACCGCCAGAATGTTAGAAAACGCATTTACCTGATTCAAAAGTGTTTGTCAAAAACATGAATAAGAGGAAATACACCTGGAGAATACAGAAGATCAAGTAACGGGAATCGGCCCAGATGACCGAGGCTGACTGATCACCTAGGTGGGCGAGGCGAGGTCGGATCAGACCACAAGATTGTCCTCTTCCTCTTTCCTAAGTCTACCATTAGCGGCGTTGCTGTGTTCGGCAGAGGATCAGCCTAGCTACCGATCAAGGCTTTGTATTTGTCACTTCATTCCCAATATAGCTGTATGGAAAACAATGCGCTCCGTTGCACCACGCGTCGGGGAGCGGCAGGCCCATTGCCGGTGAGGTAGCGGCGAACCCAGCTGCTGCGAGGACGGCGACAAGGGCTGTGATAGGACCGTATACGATGCGCATGGTGTGGTATGCTCGCTCTGATGCGTGAAAAAGGTTTCCGGTTTGGGGAAGACTGGGCTGTGGGTCCTGGTTGATTCTGTCAAGATTTCGCGATATTTATGCCATTCCCTTTCGTTGAGATTGATGTCGCCCAAGAGTGAAGATCGATATGTTAATTGACAGTTAACACCAGCTCCAATCCATTCTAGTACCATGAGAGGGTATTCTACAAGGACACGACGTCCTTCATCATCTCTATCTCCTCCGGGAAAGAAAGAGTCAGCGTGGGTGCGTCTGTCCCGATCAGGAAAGCATTGAGAAGAGCGCAATAGAGCATGCCCTGCGAGTGATCGAGGAGCACAGATACGTCAAGTCCGTTTTCTGGGATGCGCAGCAACTGTACAGCGTCAGAATCAGGACCGGACGAATCCAATGAATAGTTGTCTCTCGCGCGGGTATTGACTCGAAATGGCAGGGATAATACGTCGAGATGTATAGAAACAATAGAACCTCTAAGCGACGCATGTCGCTGATCGGTTCCGATCAAAGGACAGGTTTGCTATTCTAAGTCAGGACTGATTGAGTTGGAGACGAAGGACATAATACATTGCCCGTGTGACTAGGAATATTGATAGTAATACCTTGATACTGACCTGACTCAACGGGCTCGTTATATAACGGGGCGTTAAACTGAAAAGTAAGCGATTATGTTTCGGCTGAAACCTGATCGAAGTGATCGGCGGCAGGTTAGTTACCGTGTCTCACCGGAGAAACGGCGGATATTCTTCCCCCTTCCGAACACAGCGTTTACCACATGCATGCACAGTGTGAAATGATTCGATTTCTCGACGGCAGTCTTGAACGAGAGATCGACAGAGATGAGTACAGTAATGCTACAAGAGATGTACGCTACGACGTACGTCTCTCGCACGGGGATGAGATTGATGAGAGTAAAGATCCAGGTAAAAGATACAAACCTCCAAGCATCGGTGAGGTGAAAGTAGAGAATCAGGGGATTATGCGTCGATCTCGCTCTCCCCTTCATCATTGTTCTCATCCTCGTAAAGGATAGCTTTCAGCACCTGAATCTCCGTCTCCTTCTCCATCAATACCCTCTCGAGCTCCTGTACCCTCTCGTCCTTGTCGGCTAAACGCCGTTCGAGCGTCTCGAGGTACTCTGCACGTCTCGCCCTGCTTTTCCGTGCCGCGAGCGTGTTCTTCACCCGTTTCTGCATGACCTTGCTCGTGACATTCTCGATCAGGTCTCGGTCATCTTCCTCATCGTCCCCCTCCTCCACAGCCTCGATCGCACGTTTGAAACCAGCGACCTTATCCGGCTCGAGGTTCTTCTCGAATCCTCGTGGGAGAGTTCGCACACTGGTGCGCGAAGCGCCGTGGTATGTCCGGGATTGGATAGGCGCGTCGAGGGCGATACGCCGTTTACCACGGGAGGGGCGGGAGACCCTCCCGTCGGAGACCGGGGTGGTGGAGACCATCGGAGAGGCGGAAGCGGAGGGGGAGGGAGAGGGGCGGTCCTGCTTTACAAGATCGGAGTGGGTGCCGGAGGGCGTGCGTCCTTTTCCCGGCCTGGAGCTCGTCTGTGAGGACGCTGCTGGTGCTGGGGGAGGAAGGGCGGCTGAGCGTACTGCAGGGGCAGGGGCGGAGGGGAGGACGTGCGACGGGGGGGTGATTCCTATGTTCCACGGGTATAGCAGTTCATGCGGCGACATCATCAGATCAGACCTGCCTTCGTTCGTGTACTGGTCAAAAAAATCTCGGATAACTGCGTCTGCAGGCGACGGAGAGCGCGGCGACCATATGTCAATAAACAAGTCTATAGGGGAGAAGCAGGACAGACCTTCTTCAGGTTCAGCACCGCAGCGCTCGCCCGAGAACGGGCTGGTGGTCTCCTCGAACGCAGCTTTCAGTTCGTCCGACACCGTCCCAGTCTCGACAAGATCTTCCAGTGCAAGAGCAATCGTCGATGAGTTAGGCTGCTGGATGCCCTGCTCCTCTGCCATGCCGGGGTGATGGTACGTCTTGAGCTCTTGTGCGATACCCCGACCCATGTTGTGTTCGATACGGGCTTTTACGTTCTGCGGTACATTCCGCATCTGCAGGTATGATCCAGTGAGCCCTACAAGGTCAGAGGGAGCGATTGTGGGCGGTATGGCCGGTGTTGGTTTTGAATCTCGTCGTAGCATTATTGGGAGTGGGGAGGTGGTGGTAGAGAACGAAAGAGCGCGGGTATTCGTCTAGGGTTTATGAATGGTCGGAAAGGGAAGGCGTAGTAAGGGCGTCGGTTTCCTGCGGCAAGAGGGCGCAGAGAGGGGTGAATGAACTGTGGAAAGGGTTATTGTTCACTCAGTTTTGCCTCCTTTCTCTGACATTCCGTGACTCACGCCTCGTGGCCGAATCCTCCTCAACAGCGCTGTCGAAATGGCGCATACATCCAGCTTTCATTGATGGCCCTTTGCAGTCTTCACACGTTCTTATCATTCATCATAACGATACAGCTTGTCGGGTAGAATGTACTGGTGACATCACTATTGGTCTAGTTCACAACATTGCCCCAGATCCCTTTTCTCAATCGTCATCACTTCACGTTATCAGTTTGCATCTCCCTTGGTCAGAGCGTCGTAGCTTTGTAGCTTTTATTTACAGGAGCGGTGCTTCTCCACCTTGGTCGCTCTCAGCCTGATCAGCAACACGCGTTCTCAGCGTGCACCCCACTTGCCCGAGTCCAGTCAGACAGCTAGGTGATGTCAGCCGGTGCTTTTGTCCTTCCAAGTGGGAGTAGCGTGTATCCTGAGCCGGAGCGCATCCAGGGACCTTGAGAAACGCCCATCGCTCTCGCTGGCATCCAGCCTCGTGTTGGGTAAGTGTTCAACCCTTTCCATAACTATCCTATTCATTCACGACGTCATTCCAGTTTTTTGGGATCAAAGATTGACCCCCTGACTGCTTCTCGTCGCCGCAATCAACAGCAGCGACCGAAATGGGAGACGGCACCCTCTCCCCGCGTCGTCCGTCGAACGACACTGCACTATCGTAACCAGTCATCCCAGTACTCATCCCAGCACGTTCGTTGTACATTCCTGTGGGCGCCTCTCTCTTCATTTGGCTTGCTTCGTCGTTATCGGCATGCTCTAGCCCTGGCAATTCCGCGCTCCTTCCCTTCCCGGCTCCTTCTCTGGCGAGTTCCCCCCCCCACCCGGTTTCACTGCTGCCCCTTCAAGTCCGCTCTTTTCAGATCGAGGACGGCAGCAACTCAGCTGTATGTGTGCCGGGTTCGCCTCGGGCTCCAAGCGCTTATCCCCTTGCTCTTCGTGCAAATCCGAGATCCGCCCTCAACGCTGCCCTTCGATTCAAACCTTCCTTCGAGTACCAGGATAAGTCACAACCGCAAGGTGGGGTAAGCGAAGCTCAAAGCCGAGGTGAGGCAGAGAGGCAGAGAGACAGCCGTCAGAACTCGCCGGGGCGACCTTCGAGAACCTTGCCAACGTGGGCAAAAAACCTCGCCGACTTGAACAACAAACATCGCCAAACTGGGTAAAGAACCTACCTGCGATTTATTTCGCGTACAATCATCCCCAAGGATATTGTACACACTGCTAGTGCATGGAGGGCGGCTACCACCGACTGGGGAAACCGTTGCGCTCGTGTGTGCGGGACCTCGAAGTCGACCGTATTCCGATGGGCTATGGTCCCCACCTGGCTCGGCTATTTTCAGATCACCCATCACCCACTGACCGTCAGGCATGTTCCGGGGATTCAAGGTTCAGCGTGGCAGGAACGGCGGTCGGATTTGCAGGAAGAACGATGAGGACAATATTGGATACCTCGCGTCGCAATTCTCGACCGAGTCAGATCGAATAACAGGCTCCTCCTTTCTGCCGGTCTCAGGATCCGATCTCTCCGAAAGGCCTGACAACAGCGCACGCGACCTTTAGCACCATACACATCTTCGTGCTCCAAATGAGCACTCGGCACTATGAACGCTAGCCGGTCATGGCATTGCTGTCCATCTTGGTGTCACGTTCATAGGTATCTGGGGCACCAGGCGACGACAAGTCATCCCCGACCCAGCTATATGGGCCCCAATATCTTACAGCGGATTTTAACGCCCCAAACTAACCGCGTAACTACGTCAATCCAGGTGCATTGCTGTCCAACCCCTGGTGAGGGTTGGAGGGAGCCTAATTTGCTGTACACCTACGGATGAGAGGCGAACTTTCAACTGAGGAGGAAGAAGCCGATGAGCCGTCATGTCTCCCACCCGCCTACGCTTTGCGATGCCCGACTTTGCCTACCACCGGTCTAGACTCGAGTACGACTTCAGGACAAGACCAAAGGACACCGGCGAGTCGGAGCTTACAGCCTCAAGATGTGCATATGAGCCATCCTGACGCACCAATTGCAACAATACTCATTCACCTGAGCAACCGCCTGGCACCCAACTTGTCGATTCACCAATTCCCACTGCTGACGCAACTCTGAGTGCCTGCATCTGCACGCTACGACACCGATCCTTGCTCGACGTTGTTGTCTCTCAGTTCGAGATGTTGTCCGATGCGCTGCGATCGCCCATTTGTTGTCCCCGATGGCATATCCGGCATCAAGTATCAAAATATGCGAAAGGATCGCACGATCGAGAAAGGAACAGCAGCCATTCGTTGTATCAAGTATGAGGACGACGGACATCATTCACCTTGCACTCCCAGATCGAACGATATATATCATCCTCACTGCTCCTGTACAGCGGCATCAGCACCCACGCTTGGGAACCGTAAGTAATTTGAATTTCATCATCTCATCATCATCCCGCATCACATCTCCCACACAAGAGATTTGCAGATTGTAATATAATTTATTTCCATCGCAATCCCTGTTCTCCTTCATTCGGAGCAAGGAATCGATGCCAAGAGAGGTGTGGGACGGTGCTATCTCTTTCCCGTTATTTGTCTCCGACGTGGGAGCAAAGGCGCGGGCGGATATTACAGTATCTACAACTGGCTGGGTGGTGGTGCTATACAAATACAACGCGTACTCTGATCCCATTTCTCCTTCGCGGAGATCTCCTCCTAGGAGATACTGGGAATGACATTGAGAACAAGCAACAGGAGAAACGCAGAAAAAAAAACCAGGCAACACGCAACAGAAGAAGAAATTAGGACTACAAGTGTACCGACGTTTGAATTTGAGCGAAAAGGGGGGAACGGGGCTGGTTGGTGGTGCGAGTGTGCGGTCGGCGTGTGCGCGACGCGCGGCTTGATGTCGTGCGAGGCGTGAAGTGGTGCGAGATGCAGGGGCGCAATTGATGTGGTTGTGGTGTCGTAAGACTTTTAAGAAAACCGTGAGACCGAAAGAAAAGGTGAGAGATGTACGCAAGGTCCGTGAGATGGGGGTCCGTGCGCAGGTTCGTCGTCGTCGTCGTTATCGTCCTCACGGCCTCTCGGCTACGCGCCCCTCCTATCCCCTTCAACTCTGTGACCGCTACTGTGTAGTTGGTGCTTGACTTGCAAGCTAGATGATGGACGGACGAAGAGCTCATGCGTCTTCGGCATATCGGAGCGACTTGAGCACGCGGATTTCGACATCGCGCTCCTGGATCGTGCGCTCAAGCTCGGCAATGCGCTCCTCGCGCTCGGAGATAGAGCGCTCGAGCTCCTCGGTATACGCGGCCTTGCGTGCGCGGGACTTGCGAGCGGCGAGCGTGTTCTTCGCCCGCTTAAGCGCTACCTTGTCCTTGATTGTGCGGACAAGCTCGGTCGTTTCTTCATCGTCTTCTTCATCGTCTGCCTCCAGTTTCCGCTTTACACCCGCAGCTTGTGCAATCGAAAGCGCCTTCTCGAATCCCTTGGGCAAGGGCTTCGCGGCGGTACGGCTGGGACCATTGTAATTCCGGGGCTGGATGGGTGCGTCGAGCGGGATCCGCCGACGGGATTTTGATGCGCGAGTGGGGAGGCTACGGATGGCCCTGCCGTCCTCGAGCTCAAGATCGGGCTCGGTCTTGATGGCGACGTCTGGAACGGGTGACGTGGATGACTCGTCCGATGGCGAGCCGGCAGCAGAATTGTCGGAGCCAATAGGAGATGCAGGAGTTGGCTCCGCAGCAGACTGAACGGGGATATGATTGACTGGGGCATCGTGGTTACCAGCGGCGAGGTCGTTCCCCGGAAGCGCCGCAGCGAGCGCGTTGCTGGCGAGGTCGAACGAGCTCGGCTGGACGTATGTGGGGCTGGAGCTACGCCAGAGCTGACTCGGTACCACGGTTTGTGGCTGCTCCGAGCTCCAATCGGTTGAAAGATAGGGGTTGAAGGAGGCGAGCAAGTCTGGATTGATACCTAACCAAATCGATTCGTGAGACACGTCAGTTTCCTCGGAGGGTGAGTCGGTCATACCATCCGAGGTCATCTCGAGCGAAGTGCTATCCAACCCGCTGAGGAAGGATGGGTCCATGATGTCAGCGAGGGAGAGACTAGGCACATCCAAGCTGATGGGGCTGGTATTTGAACTTGTGATGATCTGACTGCCGCATTGTGCGCTACGCATTGCGGCGTACGAGTCAGAGAGAAACGCAAGGTCGGTCTTGACATTGTTGTTTGAGATTTGCTGCTGCTGTTGCTCGTTTGACCGGTGTGAAAATGCTTGATCTAGACCGACACCCCATTCCACTGAGCCAAAATAGCTCGCGTAATGCGCCATCGTTTCGATACGACAATGTACGAGATTGTTCGATGCAAGTTGCAAAGCGATACGTGGATGTACGGTGTGATGGATGGATGTGCGATGAGTCGAAGGGTATCGATGCTGACTCGAGGAGGAGGGGAGGTGGTGGTCGAGAGGAGAACCCCTCCCTTGCCCTCGACGCGCCAACGCTCATGTAAGTCACCGCTGTTTGACGATGACTCCCCGCACCCTGGCGGACTCAATTCTGCACCGCCGCAGCCGCAGGGTTTGCGTGGCTCTCTGGCAGCTATTATCGCCGAGCGCAGCCGGACACGTTGCAATGGTGCCCCTTCGTTTCATGATCTACTCCAGCTATTCATACCATCATTGTCAAAAGGAGTACTAGTATTTACTCCGGTGAAGATGCAAAAGGAGAGGTTGTCGCCTCATCCCCAATTTGCTCACGTGAGCTGACAATCTTTCTACGACCCATCCGTTTATGGCAGTCAACTTCGGCCCGCACATCGCCGACTAATGCTTCTTCCGGGATCAACTCCGGTCCTACGAGACCAGTCATCCTACGTTCTCATTCTGTGAAGAGGACGCGTAAGTTTTTCGGCGGGCATCTCCCTGTGTGAGGACACCAGACTCAATCCCATGGACTGCTGGCGACTTGCCTATCTGCACACATCCAACAGAAGCACACTTGGCAATTAATCGTGTCCTGTAACGCGCGGTTCTCGGCAACTCTCCTAACTTGCACGTTCTCTACGCACAAAAAATGATAGCCCAACTGGGAAAGAAAATTTTCGCGCGCGCGTGATAATATCAGGTGCGTCTCTCGTTGCTTGCGGCAATATCCGCTGACCGTAAAAGTAGACAAGGTGCCAGAGTTATGTGCCCTTACACGGCTGGAGGCGGTTTTCCCGTTTTCTCGCTCCTCTGCCAGGGTACCCTTCTTCGGTGCCCTCCATCCCCCCCCTCCTTCCTCACTGTCTGATATCCGAGGCAACTCGTAACCGTCGCAAGAATAAGCACGATAAGGATGACGAGAGTCATCCAGAACGCCTGCCCGGGATACGTGCTCTGGCTGATGTTCAGCTGGTCCGTCTGGTGCCTCACCCATCCCAGGAGGGCGATATCGCATGCGTATGCTGCGAGGGTGAAGAGCGTCGCGAACAAGGAGAAGACGGAGCAGACCCTGGGTGCGATCAGCGGCTGGCCAATGGCTGGCGAGTTCAGACGTACAGCCTTTCGGTCGCTCTCTCGCTGAAGGAGAGGACGAAAGCTATGGCAGTAACTATGCACGCCACGACGTGCACTGCGAGCCCCCGAGTCCAGCTCGATCCGACAGTCTCGCTCACCCTGGCCTGGTTTACAAACGTGACCGAATACCCGTTCCCGGTAGTCACACAGTGAAACCCGGCAGACGTGTCGATCGTAAAACAGTACCCCCATAATCCGAACCTGAACTCGCCCGAGAAATCCGGAGGCTGGTTGGTGATACTGCCCAGGCCATCGAAGAAGTGTACCCGGGTGATGTCGAATCGGTGGATCGGGGGCACGGAGATGGTGACGAGGATAGAGAGGAGAAGGGCGAGGAAGAGGAAGATTATCCCCGGGATCCAGAGTACGCTGCGGGGGGTGAGCGTTGTACTTTCGAATCGTGGCGTGGACTTACGTGGCCATCGTGTCGATAGGTTGCTCTATTGAGTCGGCTGGACTATCGTTCATCTCGTGATTCATCTCGCCATCGTTCGTTTCGCGGTTGTTCACCCCACGAGCATTCATCCCGTGGTCGTTCATATCCCGATCGCCCATGTTGTAGTGGACACAGCAGACCCACACTCCAACTCTCAGCGGGTTATATCCCTCTTCCGCAAGCCCAATCTGAGACCGGACGGCAGACCTCAGCCTCAGCCTCTGCCGAGGTACGCATGGTCAGCAGAGAACCCCGCCGGGATACCTAGGGAGGGGGCGAGCAGGCTAAGCCTTGCCAGGCGATTTCCTGAGTTGACTGACGCAGAGAATAAATGGTCGGGCTGCGGACCCCGGAAAGCTGCGTCCAAAAGGGTTTTGTGCGCTTTCTGCGAGAGTTTCGTCCTTTGTTACTAATAAGTACTAGTAATGCTTAATTTCTGGTTGAGTTGGAGAAGAAGGTGGTATAGAGCGATTTATGCTGGATATTAAGAAGCAAGTCAGGTTCTGATGGCCAGCCACGGAAAAAGGCTTGGACCACTGGGCGGAAAAACAGGCATGTGACAGCACCAGAAAGGACAACATGAGGTCATACGAGTCTGGCCAGCTTCCAATCCCAGAAAAATGTGGGTCGACTTGCCCACAGGGCACACGCTACAGTTTGTCTTATCACGTAATAATGGGTGTCTCCGTAGGCACAGGGAACCTTGACTCGGAAACACAAATTTTGAATAAGATGTTGGGCAAATGGATCGTACGGTCCGTAATGAGTCAGGTAAGGGAAAGGTTCGCCCAACGGGAGCGTAGAGATGAGGGAGAGAAGGCCAGAAGCCTAGGAGCCCATCAGACCACCACAGGCGGTTTCTCCTGCCTCCCGGGCCTGCGCCACGTCGGATACACAGGCTGTCCCGCCTTCCTCCTCACCCTCCTCTCGGCCCTATGTCCCAAACAAGCCGTAATAGTAGCGATAATAAGGGAGATGACGATGACCATTGACATCCAGAATGCCTGACCGGGGTAGGCGTTCTGGCTCAGAGGGCTGAGGAGGGAGAGCTGGTATTGTACCCAGCCGAGGAGGGCGATGTCGGCTGCGAAAGCTGCGAGGGAGAGGAGCAGTGCTAGGAGGCAGAAGATGGCGCAGAGCCTGGGTTTCACGTTAGTTCGTACCGGGCGGCCGGGGGGGGGATGAGAGCGTACAGCGTTACGAGGACCATCTCGCTAAAAGAGAGGAAGAAGGCGATACCAGTAAGGACGCAAGCCGCTACGTGCATTGCGAGCCCTCTAATCCAACTCGAATGTATAGTCTGCGTCGCTCCGACCTGGTTTGCAAACGTGACAGGATACCCGCTCCCCGTGTGCACGCAGTAAAACCCCGTAAGCGTGTTAAACGTCGTAAAACAGTAGCCCCATATGCCGAACCTGAACTCGCCTGCAAAGTTCGGAGGAAGGTTCGTGATCGACCCTAGGCCGGAATGGAAGTCTACGCGGGCGATGTCGAGCCTGTGGATGGAGGGGAGGGAGACGGTGACGAGGATTGAGAGGATGAGAGCGAGGAAGAGGAATATGATTGCGGGGATGCAGAATGCGCTGTTTTTGGGGATGAGGTTAGGGGTACTGGGGGGAGAAGAGGGACTTACGCTGCCATCGGTGCTGATTTGGGTGGCCTGTCGTACCTTGTTGGGGAGACGCGAAGCACTGGCAGGCGTCGACCCATGCCAGTCTTATATACCGTTACCGTATGTACCATACGGCACTTGAGGAGCGCCGGCTCAGACTAAAAGGTGTCAGCTGCACCGCCGAGATTATTTTGAGCAGCAGGGGATAGAGTGAGAGACCATCTTGAAATGGCGAGCCCGAAGCGTGGCCCTGTGGGATTAGAGGGAAAGGTCTTGATGCTCGTGATCGAGGGAGAGCCTGAGAGACAGGGGACCCCAGGGGCCCAGGGGCTTGGGAGGGACTTCAAGTTTTCTCTTCTAGATCTTTTACTTTGGAAGCCTTTTGATGCGTAAGTTGAAGCGCTTGACTTGTACAGGATCGACGATGACTTGTACTGGTACTAGTATTGGTAGTAGTAGTAGTAGCACGCGATCAGCCATCGGCGACCAGAAAGCATCGCAAAAAGGAACAGACACTCAAGCCCGCTATCCCCGAGTCCCCGAGTCCCCAAGCCAAGTACAGCCAGTCAAGCCAGTCCATAGTCCAAGCGCTTCGAGAAAAAGAGGAAGTTCGAGGCCATGTCCCACCTGCACCTAGTAGTACGAGAAGGCTGGGCTAAGAGGCCTCAGGTGCGAGGTGCGAAGGGTCAGGCGACACGTGATCCCTATCAAGTGAGACGGAGTAAGACACTGACGTCATCCTTCTTCCCTCGAGCCAGGGCTGGGACACGAACGGCACGAAACGCGCATGAACGCTCGGACTGACGAACGAGGACTCGGAGGAGGGCGCGGGTTGGATGGAAGCCGTTCGCCAACCTTGTGGTTCCCGATTTTGCCTCGGGCTCGGCTGTTTGCGGCTGTTTGATAAGGGGAAGAGAGCACGGAAATAGTACTGCCTACCATGAAGGTAGCAGAACCTCTCCCAGCAGGGCGCGTAATAACAGTTTGACTATTAGCGTAGACGTAGATGTAGACGTAGCGATTGTCATCCCTTGAGTAAAGGGGGACGTAACACGAACACATTAGAAAAAGAGAGAAAGACGTGTATGTATGGCCTAGCCTCCTCACCAAGCAGGCAGTTCGTGGTCGACTCTGCTGACCATAGTCCAGTGCTTCATACCGCCGCCGGGCGAACCTTCGCCTGCTGCCTCCTCCACCACGGCGCGCCTCCCATCGCATACTCCCCCCCAGCTCCACCCTTCACGTACCTCTCGCGCCTATGTCCAAAACAGACCGTACATCCCGCAAACAGAAGGAGGATAAACGTGACCAGGGTCATCCAGAACCCCGGTCCGGGAGAAGTGTGCTCGCTGATGTTGAGTTGGGACATCTGGTGCTGCGTCCATGTTAGAAGGGCGATGTCGCAGGCGAAGGCGATGAGTGTTAGGAGAGCGGCGAGGAAAGCTGTTAGAGAGGAGACGCTAGAGGTGTGGGGTTAGCAGGGCTTGTGAAGGTGAGTGGGGCGGCGTACAGAGTGACAGTAACATGCTCGCTGAAGGACAAGAGGAACGCGATCCCAGTAACGACACACGCGACGGCATGCACTGCAAGCCCTCTTGTCCAGCTCGTTCCTACCGTCTCCGTCCCCCCCTGCTGGTTAGCCACGGTGACGGCATACCCATGTCCGGTATGGACACAGTCAAACCCGCTGGTCGTGCTCGTCTGATAACAATAACCCCATATGCCGAACCTAAACTGGCCGGAGACGTTGTCCGGTGTTCCGGAGATGGTGCCGAGCCCGGAGAGGAACGTGACACGGGTGATGTCGAAGGGGTGTAGGGAGGGGAGTGAGATTGTGACTAGGATGGAGAGGACGAGGGCGAGGAGGAGGAAGATTATACCGGGGATGCAGAAGATGCTGTGTGGGGTGAGCGGGTGAGTGGGGGAAGGGGGAGGAGGGGCTTACCGGGCCATCCGAGCTGTTGTTACTGTTACTGTTGGGTGTGGGTGTCGAGGTGTCGCGGGGTGGTTAAGAGGGGTGATGAAGGACAACACCTCGCTGGGGTTATATGCTCCAACCGCCCCACACGACTAGGGCGAGCGTGTTATATATTCCAAAATATCCGACTCCATGGGATGAACAACACGATGCATAGACCAAAGATCGGTGACGAGCAAGTGCAAAGCAGAGTAGTGCGGATGCAGTTGACGATGTACTGACGGATAGGTTACGTCATAGGGTACCATCAAAAGTGTCCATTTATGGCAACTGTATTGCTATGGCCCACTCATACACGCCTAGGAAGACAGCACCACCACAAGAGATCCACACTGTACGGGGTAACACTCCCGCAAACAACGCTCGCACTCCCTCCTCAGCACGGATCTGCAACAATCGGCCGTAAATACTCTTCCCTTTCCCTCCAGTCTGTACACAGTCAGCCAACACTCTCACATCCGCAGGGAGGCACTTACACGCATCTCCAGCATAACACGTGTTTTCGCTACGTCTAACGGCGTCGTGATCGCTGCTGCTACTCCCCCAGCTACGCTCCCGCATATAGCTGCTTCTCCAGAATAAGCCTTGCGCCCACTGTAGCGGAAGAAGAGAGACTTGAGTTGCTCATATAGCGGGAACTGGATGGACGTGAATGGGATCTATCGGCGTGTGAGCGTGTGAGTGCGGGAGGAGCAGGGCTGGGGGGCAGGGGAGGGCGAGAAAGGCAGGGATGAACGCAGACGCACCTCACGAGCAACGGTCGTCCCGAACCCTTTGTAGAACCCTCTCAACCCCTCAGTGCCCCATAACCTCCTTGCGCTCTCCCAGCTCCCTACTTTTCCTTTCCCTATAACCCCAGTCCCGCTCCCAGTCCCGCTCCCAGTCCCACTCCGCTCCACGCCAGCAGCGGCCGAAACTGCGTAAGCACCCGTCTGAGCTGCGGACTTGACTACCTCTGTAGGGACGCGCACGAGACATGCGCATATCTCGCCCGTGCTGGCGGCTAGGAGGTGTCGTGCAGGCGCGGATTGTTCCCCGGGTAGGAGGGGAAGGAGGAGATGCTTCATCTGTTCGTACATGACGAAGAACGCTGCCGCTGTCCATCATAACCACAACCACAACCACCCACGTCAGCCCTGCCCCCCGGGATGGGATGAACAGGCACTCACCCCCCGGCGCACTACCAACAACCACACTCCCCACACCTCTATATATGCCCCCCAACCCCCCCGCGCGCCAGAAACCCTGCCGGCTCTGGAGACGCGTCTTGAGCGTGTCGAGCGGGAAGAAGAGGAGGTCGACGGATGTTCCGGCTAGGGAACCGGCGAGGAGGGATTGGGTGAGTGTTGGGGGGGACATATGCCTGGGGGTGAGGAGGGATGGGGGTGGGGGTAGTTGAGGTTTGCCAGGAGGGGAGGGCGAGGGCCGGTTGGCCGTCTACTGAGAATTAATATTGTCGAGCCTGCGGATTATTTTGTTGTAGTAAGGAAATCGAAATTTGGTCGGCCGAACGCGTGAAGGGTGTCGGTGATAAGGGGTAAATACTAGGGCCGATAGGGATCGCCACTCAAATCGTTGTTGGCGCCCATTCACCTCACTCTGGACTAGCACTTGCACTCTCCCTTCTCTCTTCCTTCCAACTCCTCCTCCTCTCCTCTCAGTATTTCTACAACATCATACTTCCAATATCAACCAGAGCAACATGAACTCTCTTCAAGCAAAACCCAACGGGATACATCCCAAGCCTCCGGCAACAGCGCGCAAGCGGCCTGCGCACGCGACAGGTGTGATACAGAGTGATTCTATCAAGGTATGTCCCTCTCTCTGTCACACACACACACACTCTCTCTCTGGCTTTGATCTCTGGTATTGAGTTTTGGGTGCATCGCTCACTGGGGATGTAGGACGTTGCCGATTCCCTTGGTGTTGGAGGGTTGCAGGAGGCCATCGCGAGTGCTTTAGCCAGCGATGTAGAGTACAGGATCAACCAAGTTATCGAGGTGCGTCCCCCTCCCTCCCTCATCCATATCCAATACTCACACACACGCAGGAAGCAGTCCGGTATATGAAACACGCCAAACGCACCGTGCTCACTACGGCAGACATCGACCTCGCCCTCCGGAACCTTAATATCGAGCCTCTGTACGGCCATTCCCCGAGCGTGCCACTCTCGTTCCGCCGTTTTCAGCCGAACCATTCTGAGGCCAAATCATTCGTGTATGCGGTGGAGGACGAGGAGGTGGACTTGGAGCGCGTCGTTAGGGAGAGGAGGGTTAAGGTGCCCCGGGAGGTGGGTGTGAAACGTATGCGCTCTTCTGTGCTTCTTGAGGTTCGGGGGAAACTGACAGGAAATAGCACACTGGTTAGCAGTAGAAGGTGTACAACCTCTCATACCGGAGAACCCGCCCCCGCCACCAACCTCCCACACACAAACAGACCGTCCCTCTTCCCCCTCCTCCCCTCCCTCCTCCTTGCCCTCCTCCCTCCCCCTCCCTTTACAACTCTACCATACCCGGCTCCTCTCCGCCCTCCTCTCGCCAGACGACGCGCGCCGTGCAGCTGCGCTAGCATCACTAGCAGCAGACGCAGGGCTCCAGCTGCTTGTCCCGAACCTCGTTAACTGGGTCGGGGAGCGGGTGACGCGCGAACTCGCCCGGGCGGAAGAGGGCGACCCTGCCGTTCTTCAAGTCGCGCTGGGGATGATAGGCAGTATGGCGAAAAACGAGAACATCTTCTTGGAACCTTATGTCTGTCCCCTCTTTTCCCCGGCTTCCGTATAACTAACCCCTGGTGGGCAGCTACATCAAATTCTCCCACCCTTGCTCTCCCTCCTGCTCGTCCACCCCCACCCTGCCCCCTCTCTCCGCCCAGTCGCAGCCTCAACACTACATCAACTCATCACCCTCTACTCACCGAAATACACCACACTCGCCTCCCGGCTACTCAAGACCCTCCTCCGCGCGCTCCTAGAACCGGAGCGCGCGCTCCCGACGCGCGCAGGAGCGGTGCGCGGGCTGGCGGCGCTAGGCGTGGAGGGGGTGAGACGGGGGTTGGTGGAGAGCCGGGGCGCTGAGAGCTTGGGCAGGGAATGTGAGGCTTTTGAAGAGGCTGGGAAGGGGGGGGATGGGGGGGAAGAGGAGCAGGAGCAGGTGGCAGAGGCTGTCAGGGCTGTGAGGGAGGCTCTGCGCCTTCTGGCACCTGGTGCGCCTGCCCCTGGGGGAGCGGAAGAGAGCGCCCTGGATCAGGCGGGGGAGAAGAGGCTCCAAGAGGTGTTTGGAACGTATTTCGGGAGGATGATCTCTCAGGATCTGGACCGGGTTTGGGCGAGAGGGGTGTTGCAGGCTGTGGGACGGGGAGAGGGCAAGGATGTAGACGTGGATGTGGATGTGGATGTGGATGTGGTGATGAGTTGATCTTCTTCCTCTGTACTCGGTTGTATCTTACAGAACAGAACTGTGTAATCTACCCCTTCCTCCTCCGGGGAAAACAGTTACAGCCTCCCCTGCCTCTTAAGCTCCTCCTCGATCGCCTCAACAAGCAACCCCATCCCCAGCCCAGCGAACTGGATCATATTCTCCCCTCTCCCCCTATCCTCCAGATTCCTCTCAAGCGTCTTCTCCACTCCAGGGCCAACAACTGCGAGTGCCACATACCCCGGGTCGCCGTTCTTTCCCGGCACACTACGACTAGGCCCAGCAGTCCCGCTCTCCGCCAGCACCCAGTCCGCACCTAGCACACGCTTATGATGCCTAGCCAAGCCTAGCACAACCCCCTCCGTAGGCCCCTTATACGTCTTTAGCATCTCCTCCGTCCATCCCCCGAAAAGGACACGAGATGCCAGAGTGTAGAGCGTCAGCCCCCCGCGGTAGAAGCTGCTCGCTCCAGGGGTTGAGAAGAGTGGAGGATGAGGCCTCCGCTGGCGGTCTCGGTTAGTGATAGGGTGAGCTTGTGGGTGTGAAGGAGGGTGGTGAGGTGCGTGAGGCGGGCTTGGAGGGAGGGGGGGGGAAGGACATTGTTGTGTCTTCGGTTGGGCTGGGCTGGGTGGAGTTGGGTTGGGTGGGGTTGGAGGAGGAGGAGGTGGTGGTGGTCGTTGGTTGTGAACAGAGGATACTGGGGAGGGTGTGGAGTGGTATTATTAATGGAGGCATGCCAGCTGGCACTCGTATGAATAATATCATTGTCAACACCATCATTATCATCAACAACAATAACAATAACAACGAACTCTCACTCCGTTCTGATCCTCTACCTAACCTCATCATCCTTCCTCTGTCTGCTCCACACACTCCCAAAGTAACTCCAACGCCAACCTCGTAAACTCCCACATGTTGCCCACCCTCTCCGTCCCCCCAGTGCGGACCTCGACCGCTCTCTCCACCCCTGGGCCCACGACTGCCAGAGCGACATACCCGGGTTGTCCGTTCTCCCACTCTTCCTTCCTTCCCGGACCTGCGATTCCGCTCTCGACGAGTACCCAGTCTGCCCCCAGCACACGCCGGTTCTCCCGCGCGAGGCGGAGGACGACCTGCGTCCCAGGCCCGGAATAGGCGACTACGTCTTCCGCCGACCACCCACCGAACGCAGCGCGCGCGAGAGGGGTGTAGAGTACCTGCCCGCAGAGGAAGACACTACTCGCCCCGGGGGTGGAGACGAATGTGGAGGAGAGGAGTCCGCCACAGGCAGTCTCGATTATGGATAGGGATTGGGAGCGGGCGTGCAATTGCTGGCGGAGCGTTCTGGCGCAGGCGAGGATTGGAGCTGGGACAAAGTCGGGAGGATGGGACATGGACATGGATAGGGAGAGTGCTCGGCGGGGGTGGAGAGGTAGAGCGGCGAGTGGTCGGAGAGAGGAAAGGAGGGGAGTGCACCGGCTGGCCATGAGTTGCTAATATGGTTGTGACGAGTATCTTCTACCGAGGAAGGTGACGGGAGAGCGTTAACGCTTTACATTACCCAGCAACAGCGCATTTGTTGTAATGTAACTGCAGCAGCCCAATAATTCCAGGATTAGTCCAGTCCGTGGACAGTTCCCGGAGGGACAATCCCGCTCCAATACTCCGCCTTCGATCACCAATGCCCAATGCCCAATGCTCATCGCCCATCGTCCGATACTCCACTAAACCTCAAGCACCTCCTTCACCTTCTCCCCTTTCACAACCTCTCCCATCTCCCGGACGACAACAACCGCGACCTGCCTGCACGCAACCATCAGTCCCTCTCATCAGCCCTCCGCCCACGACGAAGGTCAAAACGCTCACCTCAAACAGAGCACATACCCCGTATCCTCGTCCCTCAGCTCGAGCATATCCACCACATGTACCCCTGCGCGCAGGGCGAGAAATGGCAGCTGGACGGACTGACATGTGTGGGGCTGGAGTGGGCCTAGGGGCTTGGAGTTCTCTAGCGGGATGAAAGCGGCGCGCGAGTTCTGGACTTGGTCGTCTAGCCAAAGGGTTAGTGTTCTGCATCCCATACCCAACATCCCGCTGGGGACAACTGCCTGGGCAGGACTTGGAAAAGGGGACGTACCGCCGGTCGAACCGGGTATGGGCCGCCAAGGCGGACAACTGACCACGAGCCGGCGGACGCTACTCGACTGGTTGAAGACGAACACCTCGAGGTTGAACATATCCAGCAGGCGGAGGGTGTCTTGTACAACCAGGGCCGGGTACTGGAGTGCGATGCTTACCAGTACTGGTTCTGTTGGGACTTGCATTTGCATTTGGGGTTGTGATAGGACTTGGACTTGGACTTGGGATGGGTAGACGCTGGTGGGCGCTGGAATTCCCATCCCGGGGCTGGGACTGACGTTCCCCGGCGGGAAAGAAACCCGATTCCTCTCCCTCGTCGCCGACTGCGGGGGGTACACGGGCGTCGCAGGCGGTCTCTGCCCCGCGCTGCGGCGGGGCGAACCCGCCGAAGGGGAGGGGACGACGACGGGTACTCCGTTCGGTCCGAGGAGGGTCATGAGGCTCGCGCGTGGTGCGTTCTTGGGCGATGAGGATGAGGGCGAGCGGGGGAGGTTGGTGTTGAGCGAGAGTGAGGAGGAGAGGGAGGGGAGGGTGTGGCTCCTCGGTGGTGGGCGCCTAGAGGGTGCGGAAGGGAGGACAGGAGGGAGAGGGAGAGCAGCTAGCGTGGCCCGTTTGTCTTGTTCTGTTGCTAGGGGGGAGGCGATAGGCGACAAGTGGTGGTTCGCGTTTGTCCCATAGGGGTTGGGCGTTGTCCCTTGCCCTTGCCCTGCTCCTGCTCCTGCTCCTGCTCCTGGGGCTGAGGTGGCCGTGGGTGGGGGGAACGTTTCCCCTCCTCTCGCGCTTGGCTGGGTAGGCGTAACGTCGATCATACAATTCCAAGTCGAAGGAAAACTGTCAGTGACGTACTCCACCTCCGGGACTTTCCCCGCACCAGCACCCGCACCCGCACCAGCACCAGCGCCGGCACTAGCGCCATTCGGGCGAGCGAGCGTCGGTGTCCGAGGACTTGAGGGGACGGGAAGGAACGCCCGCCCTAGAACGGTGATGCTTACGCTCCTCTGTGCTGGGCGAGACTTGCCCTGTCCCGCCGCTGCGCCCGCCCCCATCCCAGTCCCAGTCCCAGCCGCAGTCCCAGCCGCAGTCCCAGCCGCAGTCCAGGGTGTGAACCTCACGTCATACAAGAGGTTATACTGATCCTGTGCCTTCAGTCTAAGAGGGAAGAGCCCCCCACTAGACTGGGCGGGATCCCAGGAAAGGAGCAAAGTGCGCGTATCACCCCCGCTGAGAAGGACATCAACTTGCTGCAACTCGAATGAGTAGCCTTCTCCCGAGTTCTCGACTTCGACGCAGAGGACACATTTCCTATTCTCCCCGCCTTCTTCTCCCACTTGGTCGTCGTCCTCCTCCGCGTCGGCGTCCGAAGGCTGATGTGGACCATGACCATCACCAGAAGGACGCGGGAGGAAGGCAGCCCTCATCCGGACTTTGAGCCCTCCAACCACGGGCAGCACACGGCGGAACGCCTTGCGCATTATGGCCGGTACGGATCTGGCTCTCGCATGCGCGTGTGCATATGCGTAAGGGGTAGGCGTAGGCGTCGGGGCAGTACTAGGGACGGCAGAGGAAGGGGGGGACTCTAGCTGGGGGAGAGAGAACAGTTCGCGCCTCAGTGTTTGGGCTAGCCGGGTCGAGGGTAGTTCTAGGTCTGGAAGAGGCCGGAGCAGCCCGTCGAGCAGGTTCACTTCCTCAAACCTGGGCGCTTCCTCTTCCTCTTCTGAGGAGGAGGGGGGGAGGTCGCTGCTCCCGCTGCTGGGTGTTGGGGGCTCGGAGGGGAGCGAGGGGGGGGAAAGGGAGTGTAAGGGCTTGCGGGCGGGGGTTAGGGGAAGGGGCTTGTCCCTCAGTGTTGCGGAGCATGTGAGGCATAGAAGGGGGTCTGTGGACCGGGTACGCAGGTAGGCTGGGAGCGGGTGGTCGGTTAGTTCATACTAGGCATTCGGAGGAGGGAAGGCGCACAGATCGTCACTTGCATCGTGAACAGCGCTATCCAAGCCTTGTCCCTCTCTGACCAAAGCAGCCTGAACTCTTCCTTCCCATCCTTGCCCTCTTTTCCCTCTCCCCACACGAACGTACCCATGACCACTCCCTCCGCTCTGGCGAACTTCCTGTCCCAGTCCGCTGTGCCCGGGGTAGGAACAGGCGTCTGGGGAGGAACGCTGAGCGCTGAGGGGCGGAGTGATGCTGCTCTTGACGGGGGGAGGGAGAGTGCGGAGGAGGGACGTGCGGAGGGAGGGTGAGGGTTGAGAGGTGTGGATGGGTGGGTGGGGGCGATGTAGGCTGCTTCTAGGGTGAGCTGGGTGCGGGATAGGAGAGTGAGCACGTTGGTTGGTGGTGTGTCTGATGAAGAAGAAGAGAGAGGGATACGGAGTGAGAGTATGAGTGGGAGGTGTTCATCTGCGAGACGGGTGTTAGAGGGGTAGAGCAAGGTGAGTGAGTACTGTACCGTAAAACGCGAATTTGCGTGATTGGATTCGGTTTGCCCATCCAGCGTAGTCAGTAATCGTCGTCAGTGATAATTCAGATGATGGAATGAAGATGTCCACAGAGGAACGGCCAAACAACTGCTCGATACTTGTCATTCTATCGACATGGACAACGGCGAAGAAGAGATGATATTGTTGTTCTTCACTGCCACTTGTAATAGTATGTCATCTTATGTTCAGTGGGATGAGAGTATTCAATGGACATGGATGCATCTCATAGAGCACATTCACACTGTAAACGAATGGGACGATATACATTCCATCACCCAATATACTGTATCACACAGCAAACTACCCATCTACTGCTTCTTCGGTTTCTTCCCTACAGAGACGATCAGCCATGCCCATCCTATACCGCACACACATACCCCCGTATTTGCTCCTCGACGTCTGCCTATTCGGCACACCATTCAAATCCAGCGCTCCTCTCACAATCTTATACCTACACTCATCAGCCGCGCCCCCTTCCCAACCCAAAACACAGCACCCACCTAACACCAGGCAAATCCTGCGTCCTCCCCCCTCTCACAAGCACCACACTATGTTCCTGCAAATTATGCCCTTCACCCATGATATACGCCATCACGCTCCTCCCTGTGGTGAGCTTGACCCGGGCAACCTTGCGTTTAGCAGAATTAGGCTTCTTGGGCTTGACCTCGCTGAAGATCTTCCCGCAGACGGCGCGTCGCTGTGGGCACTGGAGGAGCTGGGGAGAGCGAGGCTTGGATTGTCTGTGGGGCTTGCGCTTTCCTCGGCGGACTTGGTTGAGTGTCATTTGGAGGGTGGGGGAGGTGTGGAGGGTGCGTTGGAGGAAGGGGGTGGGGTTGAGCGTGCGGAAGGGGGTGAAGCAGGGGGAAGGGTGGAAAGAGGGTAATGTCCGTGTGCTGGGTGTCAGTACTGGATGAGCGATGGCCGCTCTGAGTGTACAGCGTAATAATGTAGCCATCCCAGCAAATGAGCAATTGTAGTGCAAGTGCAAGTCACTTCACTCTAGACCATTTACCTTGTCTTGACATCTAAAAAACTCCGAGCACAGCCACTCAAACGCGTCAAAGAGTCGCGTACATGCGCCCTCTACCACCCACACATCAACGACGACGACGACGACGACTGCTTGTCAACACAGAACAGAAACTAAAACTAGGTTAAACGATGCCTCCCCGTCGTAGCCTCCGTTCTTCTCAAGCAACCCGCCCTCCCAACTCCGAACCCTCCCCCGAGCCTGAGCCCGAAGTCCAGCCTAGGGGAACCCAGCGGCGTACCCGTACCAGCACGGGCGAGGGGACCCAGCGCCCCCGGACACGGACACGAACAGGATCTGGCGAGGGAGCTACGCAACAACGGGGGGAGGGGAATACCGCTCATGATGTTCCTGGGGGGACGCAGAGGGTGAGGACGCACTCGGGGGAGGAGGGGACACGCCGTTCCCAAGCTAGGAAGGCGCGTCCCCCAGCGCCGGAAGCCGATTCAGACGAAAACGACCACCTCGAAGGCGAGGGCGCAGGGGAAGGGGCTGCGCCATCTGCGTTCTTCTCCCTCCAGACGTTTAGGAACCAGCCTGTGGACTCGGGGAGCGATAGGATGTTGCGCGCTTTCCTTACGAATTGGAGTATGCCGGCTGGGCATGCGGAGGAGAGGGGGGTGGGGCTGTTGGCTGATACTGCTCGGGCTGTTGGGGAGGCGGGGGGGGATGAGGAGGTGCGTTCCGTTGCGTCGCGTTCCATTCTGTTGTGTTTCGCACTTTGCACTTTGCTTTTGGGTAGGTGTTACGGGGGACAGCGCGTGGCTGACGCTTCTGCAGTTGGATAGAGAACTGGAATCGGCTATCAGGAAGATGATCGACGTCCAGCAACGTATCCGTGCGCATACAGCAACTCTAGACGGGCTAAGACAGCGGATAGCCCAAGGGGAGAAACTCGTACGTCCCCCCCTCCCCTTGGCTTATATGAGGCGTCCCTCACCGGCTTGCAGGCTGACCTGACGGAGTTGTACACTCAAGGAGCGCAGGAGAAGTGGGAGGTTTGGGAGGGGAAGACTGCTAGACAGAGGTATGGGAAGGACGAGGGGTATTTCCAGTTCCGCGATGGGGTTTGGGTGGGTGGGCTTACGCACGTCCCAGTCCGAGTGGGCTCGCTGACGGAGCTGGGCTGCTAGCAAGGACAGAACGGGGACGATAATGCCATGGCGCCGGATTTCATTACCAAGGAGCTTGAGCGTGGTAGGCTGTTCGTTCACCTGGTTTCCTGCACTCGCTGACGCAGAGCAGAGGACGGCGACCTTGCGGACGAAGACGAGGACATCTTCGTCGGGGGGAACACCCAGCAACTCAAGTGTCCCCTAACGCTGCGGTACCTCACCTCCTGCCTCACTTCTACCAAATGCAAGCACTCTTATTCCCGGGAAGCGATCCTCCAGTATCTCCCTCCCCAGGGGGGAAAACAGTGCCCGGCTACGGGGTGTGACGTCCTGGTGAGCAGGGCGGAGCTGGTAGAGGATAAGGACAAGGAGAGGAGGGCGAGGCGCGCGGAGGAGAAGGAGAGGGAGGGACATTTGGGCTTGGACGAGGAACCGGTTGAGGAGATGGACGATAGTGTGGTCTTGTAGTGCTTGGGTTGGGGTGGGGGAGGGACTGTTTATGTGGGAGATATGTCGCGTTAAGGTGTTTGAGTGTCTTAATCAGCCGCTATCAACTACAGTATCCACCATCACTATTGTTCTTCAATTCCAGTCAAACATATCTTCGACTCCGCCCACAGGATGATCCCCGATCGCCATCATCGAAGGACAACAAGCTAGCGTCAGGATTGTCCGAATGCGTGCACGTTACACCTCCTTTCCTATTCGGGTGTAAGCCAACAACTTTCTCGTCTGTTGAGCACGGTCCCAGGAGCAGCTGCAATATTGTCCCCTTATGATGTCAGCAGGGGTATTCACCGCGTTCCGCGCACGGCTTGCCGAGGCAGTGTCCAGGGGTATCAAGGCTTCCTTACCTGGCCTTCTTAGACTGCCTCGATGAACTTCTAGTCTAGCCATGATTGATCCACTGGACACATCTCGACAAAACACATGCTAGCAGACATGGACCAAGCAGCACTCCTAGGATCTCTTTATTGAAGCGAGGCAGACATCATTCATTGCAATGACACTATACTACAAACACTGCATATATGCGCATGATTCCTTGCACCCTTCGACCCTTTGATCTGCTTCCTGAAGACCAGCAAACACGCAGCAATGTAGACGCGCTGGGCATGAGATCGATATGGTTAATGTGCTCTATGCATATCAGTCAGTTTTGTGCTATTGACCGGCTCAACAACATCTCATACCTTGCAATGTATTTTTAATTTGTCTATACTTGATGATGATGTTAGTAAGATATCATGGAAGTGTTATTAAAGAGTGCATACCTGATGTGACCGGTGGATGGCAGCTGGTGAAGGTGGATGTACAAGAGAGAGTGAGGACCCATCTTGTAGTTCAACGCGCAAAACATTAAGTCCACACATGAAGCTAGGTCACCTTGACATGTCTGTATTGCAATGCCAGGTCCTCTTACATTCCTAGACCCCGGTTCATGTTATATGAGATCTGCAATGCACCCTTGACCCTCCTTGCATACATCAGGCAAGGCCTACGCGGAATGCGGTGATTGTCCACCCCTTGTCACTTGTATCAAGTAGGCTTGATACTCCGATATCGTACGGTTTCACACCTGGATCTTGTTTCCCAACTGAGTTTATCCAGTTCACGAATGACCGAGAACAACAAGCTAAGGGAGTTCCTGTCGTGCGGCGAATCCCCTTCTCCCAGGCCCAACAAAGGGCACAATAACCCCCATCATCCCTTTCTCCCGCTCCTGCATTGGGGAACGACGGGTGCACCCGAAGCCTGATGCATAGAGGGCCTTAGACCGTTGGACCGTTCTATCGCCGCCTGGAGAGCAGGGACTGATAACCGAGAATCCGGTACTGTACAAGGAGCCACACCGTGTCGTGCCTGAAGATTCGCCGGTCCGGGCTGGACGGTAGACGGCCGACTTACTCACCAGAGCGTACGGTTCTGCTTCTACCTTCAGCCTTGTGCTACGTACTACGTATGCACGTAGCCGCACGACGCGCCCCATGTGCTCATTGACAAACAACCGAACAAAACCCCTCTTCCTCTCTTCCTGCCGTTTTGGTTTGGGGCACAGGGTCCTGTGCACCAACTGCTCTTTTGTTCCCCGCGGAGTTATTGTCTCCTCCTGCGAAGGGCGATGGCCTTGGGGAGGGAACAGGTGTGTGTTTACTGCCGTTAATGTTGTATGATGAGGATGGTATAAGAACCTAGGGATCGGTCGCCCAACAGATCCCGATCCCGCTAGACTTGTCTGTCCGTTCTTCAACGCATCTTATATTATTCTCTTTGCCCATACCTGGGTTTACGACGATACACAAACACAACGGTATGAAGTTGGACTTTGTCGGTCGAGGGCGGAGCATGTCCGCTCCGCCTGCTTTCACTCTCGGACAGAAACAAACGATGATGGTGCGTTCCCCCCTGCCCCTGCCTCCAACTCGAACGTCTACACTGACATACCGGGGCGGGGCAGGGATACATAGACCCAGCACCGTTAATCAGCGCAGAGACGTACAACCTCCCCCTTATCACTGGCCGGCCCTCTGGCGCCTCTGCCCGCTACTCTAGACCAGCATCAGCATCCTCCCGCAGGTCCAGGCGGGCCTCGCTAGCGTCCACAGTCTCAGCGTCGGTGTACTCTCAGCAAAGCGCGCCTCGCTCGCCCTTGTCCTCATCCTTTCTGGACGGGCCGAGCACGCCCGGTACGCCCGATACACCCATGTCGATGATGTGCCCTGCTTCGGCCTACGCTGGGAGCCGGAGATCCTCTCTCGGCGCACCGTGGTCCTCTTATAGCGAGGGGAACGCCCTGCACACCACTACGAGTCGGATCTCCGAAGTGTCGGCGTCCACTCTCCCCACTGTCGCCGAGTGTCCGACATGTCGTTCCCTTGCCCAGCAAACGCCGCATGACGGACCAGAAGACGAGGGACCCACCGGGCCCGGCCGACTAGGGCTGCGCAAGCTCGCATCCCTTATCTTTCCCAACAAGGGCGAGCGGGAACCGGTATACATCGACCAAGCGCACTGGTCGTTCTACTTCCCCGGGGTGCCGCACGAGGGAGGCTGTGGCTGCCGCGGGTGCGTGAAACGGGACCCTTCGAGGGAGGAAGGGGAGGAAAAACGCCGGGACAGGGTGAGGGAGTATGAGCAGCTTCGGCCTTGGCGCTGGGGGTGGAGGAAGGTGAGGTGGATCACTTGGACACGGGAGAGAAGGGCGCTCGTGCGCGCTAGAGGAGAGGCGAGCATCTTGGGCCGGGTCAAGGTCAGTCGGGTGTATGAAGTCGAGTGGTGAGCTCTTTGTTGGTAGGGACTGACGGATGAATAGCGCTGGGCGCGTGTAGCCGTATGTTCCTCACATCGTTCTTCAGCATTTCTGTTTCGCTCGTTGCATTCCTCTCGCATTGTGTATTCGCATCTCGCATTCGCATTCGTATACCGCCAGTACGCTTTCATTCATCGTAGACCAACTCTTGTTTCCATAGTCTTCACAGCCTTCATATCTTTCATAGCCAACATTCACACCAGCAAAATAACATATCCGCAATACACAGTTGATCTTCAAACTCTCTGGCGGTACTCAGCTCCGTGCTTCACAATCTCATGATATAATGCACGTACGATAGTTGGTCTTCACAGTCGCTCAGGGATACCAGTAGCGCAGGGCTGAGTGCTAACGATCTGCGTCGCGAGCGTTTCCAGTTTCCCAAAGAGGGGGTCATCTTGTATCCCTGCTAGGTCCTGGGGCAGTGGACAGAGGGGGTCAAACTCGGGGTCTTCTTCTTTTTCCAAAGCTGTTACTCGCGCTCGGAGGAGATCCATGACTTTCGCATGCAGGGCTGCAAGTTACAGTTAGCATTGCTATAAAACAAGGACGTTAAAGACGGACCTTCCTCTTCTTCCTTAGTCTTCGGTCTAGGCAATAGCACCGGCTCGCTGAGAGTAGCCTCCTCGACCGCACCAGGGCGGCCCAAGCCCAGCCTTCGCTCCACCTCCTTCTCAAACTCCTCGGTGCTCAGCACCAGCAGCTCCAGCTCCGTCCGATCATCTGTCGCGATCGACGGCCTGCGCTTATCGGGTGAGGCGGGGTTGCGCGATGTTTCAGGGCTGGTGGGCGCGTGTGATGAGGAGGCGTGACGACGTCGACGGGATGGGCGGGTCGCTACGTCGGACATTGTTTTTCCTGTAGATACCAGACGGACTAAATCCGGAGATTGGACGTGCGAGGGATGGAGAGATGGTACAGTCAGCAATAAGAGAGGACAGTCATCAATGGCGGCCTTTGTGCTGTATCCCTTCTGTGAGGAATGTGACGAGTGAACAGAATTTGGTTGAATGTAATGTCCAACGCGTCACATGCCTCACTAGAGAGACGCGTTCGTGTTTACTTTAGCGGAGCCAAAAGGCGCGTCCTTAGTGGCGCAATGCATAATTGCAATTTGTCTCGCGTCCACTCCATAAGTACGCGACTGTCCCTCTTACCCTCTTACACTTCATCCCTCCTTCCTCCTTCCTCCTTCCTCCTTTACCGCGCTACCACTCTCCACTGTTCACCTACTAGACACTTTGTAGACTAACAACCATCATGGCATACGTGTTCAAGCGGGGTAAGCTGTCTCCCTTCAACAGTCGCGTGACTTGCTGACCGATGTCGCGCTGTTCGCGTCGCTGACTCACAGACGGGTAAGTTGCTCTCCTCTCTCTAACATGTACTTTACTGACTCTGATATACAGACGGGTTCGTTACTATCGCCTATAGCGTTAATCTGTCAGATACTGACCCATGCTAAAGAAAGAGCGTGTCGCGTTCGACAAGGTACGCCCCCAGTCCCATTTTGTTGATCGAAGCTTACCCCAGCCTCACAGATCACAGCCCGGATACAAAAGGTCTGCTCAATTGCCTAGGACGATAGGATATATCCTCATGCACAATACAGCTCTGTTACGGCCTCGATCAGGACCATGTTGATCCTTTCGAGTGCGTTGTCTGTACCAGTACTGGGGGAACAGAAACTGACTTTGGTGTGTAGGATTACCAAGAAGGTCATCGCTGGTGTCTACCCTGGCGTGACCACTGTTGAGCTCGACGTGCGCTATCTCTGTGTACCTCCCCGTGTGTACTAACCGTCATACAGAACCTTGCCTCGGAAACCGCCGCATACCTGACGACCAAGCACCCCGACTATGCCATCCTCGCTGCCCGCATCGCCATCTCCAACCTGCACAAGGAGACCAAGAAGCTCTTCTCCCAGGTCATTGAGGACCTCTATACATACGTGAACCCGAAGAATGGACGTCATTCGCCTATGATCGCCAAGGACATCTATGATATCGTCCAGGAGAACAAGGAGGTGCTCGATTCGGCGATCATCTATGAGAGGGACTTCCATCACCAATTGTGCGTGTCTTATCTCGCTTATGTGAGACGAATAGTGTATAACTGATGTCTGTGGTGCAGCTTTGGTTTCAAGACTCTCGAGCGTTCCTACCTCTTGCGGATCAACGGCAAAGTTGCCGAGCGACCCCAGCAGATGCTGATGCGTGTAGCCATTGGTATACACGGCCGAGATATTGACCGCGCATTAGCAACCTACACCCTGATGTCCGAGCGGTACTTCACACACGCTAGCCCGACGCTCTTCAATGCCGGCACGCCCCATCCTCAGCTCTCTTCCTGTTTCCTGGTTGCCATGAAGGACGACAGTATCGAGGGCATCTATGATACCCTCAAGACATGCGCAATGATTTCCAAGACCGCTGGTGGTATTGGAATGCACATCCACAATATCCGCGCCAAGGGGTGAGTAATCTGGCGATGAGTCATCCGCTGCTCTGACCATGTCTCAGCTCCTACATCGCGGGCACCAATGGCTACTCGAACGGTATCGTCCCCATGCTCCGTGCTTACGATGCTACTGCTCGCTACGTCGACCAAGGCGGTAACAAGCGCCCCGGTGCCTTTGCTATCTACATCGAGCCCTGGCACGCCGACGTCTTCGAGTTCCTCGACCTGCGCAAGAACCACGGCAAGGAGGAAGTGCGCGCACGTGACCTTTTCTACGCCCTCTGGATTTCAGATCTGTTCATGAAGCGCGTCGAGTCCGACGGTGACTGGTCTCTCTTCTGCCCTAATGAAGCGCCTGGCATGTCTGAGGTGCACAGCGAAGATTTCGAGGCTTTGTATACTCGTTACGAACGCGAGGGTCGCGCGAGGCAGACCATCAAGGCCCAGAAGCTGTGGTATGCCATTCTCGACGCACAGATTGAGACTGGGGGCCCGTTCATGTTGTACAAGGATGCTGCTAACTGTCAGTTATTTGATTCCAGAAGTATGTGAGTAAGTAGACTGACGAACTGCAGCCAAGTCTAACCAGAAGAACCTGGGCACGATCAAGTCTTCCAACCTCTGCACAGAAATCATGGAGTATTCCGCCCCTGACGAGGTCGCCGTCTGCAATCTCGCCTCCATTGCCTTGCCTTCCTTCATCCAGGACGGTCAGTACGACTTCGAGAAGCTGCACGCGGTCGCCAAGGTGGTCGCGTTCAACCTGAACCGAATCATCGATGTCAACTACTATCCCGTGCCTGAGGCTCGTCGGTCTAATATGCGTCACCGTCCTATCGGCGTTGGTGTGCAGGGTCTCGCCGACGCGTTTATGGCTCTTCGCATGCCGTTCGACTCGCCCGAAGCTCGTCAGCTTAACCGCGATATCTTCGAGACTATCTACCACGCTGCGCTCGAGGCGTCGAACGAGATGGCCGAGACGGACGGCGCGTACGAGACGTTCGAAGGCTCCCCTGCTTCCCGTGGAGAGCTCCAGTTTGACCTATGGGGCGTGATGCCTTCCGACCGCTGGGACTGGGCCGGGCTGAAGGAGAAGATCAGCCGCACGGGTCTGCGCAACTCCCTCCTCCTTGCCCCTATGCCTACCGCCTCCACTTCCCAGATCCTGGGGAACAACGAGTGCTTCGAGCCGTATACATCTATGATCTACGCGCGTCGTGTACTCGCCGGCGAGTTCCAGGTTGTCTGCCCGTGGCTTCTTCGCGATCTTGTCGATCTCGGCCTATGGAACGACCAGATGCGGGATATGATCATCGCTTCCGGCGGGTCGATCCAGAACATCCCCGGAATCCCGGACAACATCAAAGCGATCTACAAGACCGTCTGGGAGATCTCACAGAAGAAGATCCTCGACCTCGCCGCGGACCGGGGTGCGTTCATCTGCCAGAGTCAGAGCTTGAACGTCCATCTCCAGAGCCCTACTCTCGGCCAGCTCACGTCCATGCATTTCTACGGCTGGAAGAAGGGGCTCAAGACGGGCATGTACTACCTTCGTACGCGCCCTGCTGCTCAGGCCATCCAGTTCACCCTGGACGCCTCGGTCATCAAGCAGGCGAAGGATGCACAGAACGGTGTCTCTGCTCCTGCTCAAGCGGTGCGTGCGATGAAGCCCAGGCAGAGCACGAACAAGTACGCGAGCATAGCCGTGAACGATGTCCTCGCTTCAGCACGTAGCTCCACCCCGACGAGCGCAACTGCCACTAGCTCTCCGATCGCTTCCCCTGACAGTGTGAGGCCTGTTCCTGTGGCTGTCAAGGTCGAGGACCTCTCCCTAGACGCGACGGTCGTCAAGGCTGAGTCCTCTTCTGCCCCGCTTCCTACCCCAGGCGCATCTCCTTCCCGCATTGAGCAGCCACTTGTAGCTGCTCCAGCAGAAGAGAACGGCAAGGGCAAGGGCAAGACGGAGAAGGAGATTGACCCCGAATACGCCGCTGCATTGGAGAGGATAAAGCAGCGCGAATACGAGGAGGCCAAGCTCCAGTGCAGCCTCGAAAACAAGGAGGCATGCCTGATGTGCTCTGGCTGAGTACTTTGCCTCTCCCTTGTCATGCCTTTCTAACCTAGAAACACTCGAGCTGTGTAAAAATGTACTTTGGTTTCTGGATCCCCTATTTCCCGTCCACTTGCAAACCACACTGCATTTATAGCGAGCTCCTCCACTACTTACGCTTAGTTTTCATACCCCTTGTCGGCGATGTTGCGATATGTATCTTTTAGTATGATGGATTTATACATGCGTAAACGAGATGGGTACCGCATGTTGATGCGATGAGAAGTTGCCAAGCAATTCCGGTTGGGGTGCAACGCATCGCCCATCACGCCAACCCGTGTCGTCCAGTGCACACTACTAGAATGCATTAATTCATATCCCATGGTATGATATCTCCGCTCGACTCTTTTATGCCACCATCTATCTATATATCCCCAGCGCTGTCCTGTACAATATCACGACGATTGGAGTCTGGCCATGGACCCCATCTCGATCCTAGGATCACTCTACTCTATCTCCACAATCATCCTCAACTTCATTGCCTCTCATGCCGAACTCTCGGAGTCCGTCACCACTCTCCGACCCACCATCCAGCGAATCAGCACTATTGTCCTGCAGCTCCAGAACCAAGGGGTCCATCATAAATGGGAAGGAAGTGTAGTGGAGGCGTTCCGAGGGTTGGCAGAGGCACTCGCCAAGACGAGAGAGCATCTAGTGCAGCTTGAGGGTGGGTTGGAAGCTGGAAAACGAAAGGGGGCGGCAGCTCTTGGTCAGGGAGGAGGGAAAGTCATGATCAAGAAGGTCGTCAATTTTCTCCGACCTGCCGACGTGGTCAAGACACTGCAGAAAGACGAGCGACAATTGACGAATCAGCTCGTTCTCGTGCTGTTTGCGATAACGGCCCAGAGTTTCTTTGACAAGAAGGACACATCGGGGAGAGGCGAGGCTGGGGTGAGAGCGATGGAGGAAGACGTTGTACTCTCTGGCGTGGGGAACCAGGAGATAAGGGAATTCTGGAGGAATTACGTGGGCGCCAAGGTGTGTTCGCCTCGTATATCTATCTCGCACATCTGTACCTCATGATGCTAACATTCGCGAAATTTCAGGTTGTCTGCGTCCCCGCATCCGCATTCATCGTCTCTCTAAAGACATGGTACGCCTCTGGCCTGCCGGAGAGCACCTGTCAGCACCTTCTGCTCAGATTGGACGAGTACGCGGTCGGGGGAATCACTCCCAGCAGTTTGGAGGGGCTAGCGGGAGATCAGAGCTTGAGGGAAGTCATCGACGGATTCAAGCGTCTGAGTCGGTATCTCCTCATCTTAATTGGATCTGTGTCTAATTTCGGACATAGACGAGGAGAAGATGTCGCTAGACATTAAGAAACCGCTCCCAGCACCCAGCGACAGGAGCCCTCGACGGGCGATCGGCAGTCCGTTACCGCCTTACTCAGAATACCCCGATATGCCTCTCATCGTATGGGTCGACGACAACCCGCAAAACAACACACTTGAAGTGCGTTTCGCACGATCGCTCGGCATCACCGTTGTGGAGCTCACTTCTACTGCGCTGGCGAAGGCGTGGTTCGAGGCCAATGAAGGTACGCGCCCCTCAGCCTCGGATGCGTAAGGCTCTATATGATTCACAATTGACTATTGACTACTGGACACAGAGTACATCAGAATGAACGACACCCCAGCGCGAATCCGCGTCATCTCCGACAACGCACGCTACGAGTCCTCCGTCCCCCTCCCGGTGCCCGCGGGCTGGGCAGAGCAACGCAACAGCACGGGCAACTTGCAGTATCTCAACCTCTCTGCTGGGGAGCAGATCCTGCGGTACCTCCGCGGCAGGCAGTATAGGATGCCTGTACTTGTATATTGCGGCTACAGCATCCCTTCGACAGACTACGTGCTCCGTTACGAGGCCGCAGGAAGCACTAACGCCAGTACGGTCGTGAAGAACTACTGTCGAGAATTGGCATGTGGAAATACGGAAGATGGGAAATGGAAGAAATTCCGTGCTGAGTAGGTGACGTTTCATCTCGCGTTGGTACTGCAGCTTGTGTCTATCGCATGTTTGGATAACGGCTGTCCGGGTGTATTGTGGTGTAGTTGTAGTTATCACTTCTCACCTTGCAGCTCTTGACAACGTGCGTACATGACGAAATAATCATTCGCGTGTACTTTATCAACAATCAGACTGTGTCAAGTCATGGTGATCCCAGCCTTGCCAGATGTGGAATCTTGCGCGGCCGGGAAATCAAAGAAATGCTTATCTGACCCCGCAGGGAGCAGAACAACAACCGGATGCCATGCGTCAACCACGTTTGAGGTCCTATGTGGCCACCGTCGTTCAACGTGTTTCGTCGTGCCGGGCTCCGGACAGCGGCCAAGGAAGCCGGCGGCTGCATGGGTATGGCCGCGTGACACTGTCATTACGAGACTTCCTTGTACCGCGCGTGCACGATGGAGCCGCACGACCGGAAAGGCCCGAGAGAGGGGTTAGAGTTGCTTATGAATATGATGCGGAGCTCGAATTGAGGATCTTCGCTCTGTTGACCATAATGGACAATGCGGCACTGCTGCAGCATTGTTTTCGTTCGGCGACTTGTCTTTTGTCCACACTGTATGATGTTCATATCCGGTCAGCTCCCTCTACACGGCTGTCTGGCTGGAAATTAATGATCGGAGGCACGTTTTCTCCAGACAAAAGGCATATCGATGAACGCTTCTACGCCCATTATTTCGTTGACATGAGGCAACGACACACGTCCCACGTAGCGGGAAGTGTTATCGACTCCGACTTGAGAATATGCCCAGGAGATCATAACCGCCCATGAGCGTGATGTTTTCAAAATACGTGCTGGAATACTTTCCACATGTGGTCAAATCCGGGAGTTTCGTAATCGCAGAAGCGGTCAATGCTTCTTGCATCATTGCCTCGACGTGCTTCTTGGTGCTTTGCGATTCTTGTACAATGCGTTCAGAGAATAAAGCCATCGTGAGTTTATGATTAGGATCAAGCAGGAGATGGCTATGTCGCTCTCGGAAGCTGAAGCACCTATTGGGGGGAACCCGTGCGAGCAGGCATGATTGATCCGTGATGCGTTGGTGGCACCACTCCTGCGCTCCCGATTGCATTAGTCGCAGATGGTAGGAGGCCAAAAATATAGATAACGGATCTCGTCTTCAAAAGGTATGTGCACTCCCAGTCGGGGAAATAATATCAATCATACCGCTGCGTCGTTACAGACACAGGCTTCTTTGATGATCGGCTACGCCGCCCAGGATGGAGGTCCATGCGCAGAGGAAAAATCCGAGGCGATGACGAGTCCTTCTTTGCTGACCAATGTCACCGCCTTTCGTATCATCCGACTGTGGAATCAATGTCAAATTCGGATGTCAACAATAACGTACACTTGAAAAGCACATGCCCCGTGTCCTATTCGCAAGGGTCTCTCCTAGTTCCGGCCGACCGGCGGGGTCTGACCGATGTCCGACAGCGGATGTGAATATCTGTAATATTGCCCTTCAAATGGTGTTTTTTGTCCGCGTGTCTTGCAGGGTTGGTCTCGGGTCTTGGGTTGCAGTGCGAAGCATGAGTCAGGTGGAATAGTTTGCATCTGAGGAGAGACATGTCTCGCAAGAAATGGACAACCGCATGCTGGTCGTCGAGGCGCTAGTAGGATTGCCATTTTCGAGCAATGATCAGGAGAACGAAGCAGACAACAGGGCAGTCGTCTACAAAACCAAAGTCAAATTGTCCGACTTTCAAGCGACGAGGTACCAGAAGGGGTTTGGTCCAGGGGAAGCTGATTGTTGGAGTTCTTGCGCTTAATCTTCCAGAAGTAGGTTTCGTTCCTAAAAAGCGTCATTGACGTAGATTGTTCATTTCTACAGAACAATGGTTAGTTGCGAACGAAACTAGCAGCTGGACATACGTGACGATCAACCTCTTACAACTTCCTTGACGTAATGATGACTGACGACGAGATAGGTGATCTTCAAGGGCCCGGCTGTTGTGCCGGTGCAAGAAACACCGAGGAAAGAAGTGCCCCTAGCCACTTCCCGTTGTAGACTTGCTGCGGAGAATTGCGTGCTTTCTTTAGGATACTGCTCCACCTAAGAGCTGGCTTGCAAATATGATGACCCCTTGCTGGCGGCAGCACCTGCGTAGAGATTGGCACGTTTAACCCTATCGGTCTCCATCCTCTCGTTGTTCCCGCGTTCGTTCGAGCTCCTTGGTTTCGAGCTATGGACATCTATATGGAGTCCGAATCGCCCGAGGATGTGGAGAACGGCGGTCAGAGACTGACGCCGCTGCGACCAGTCGACAATCCTGCTACAGCAACCCCAGCTTTTCACGAGAACGTCGGGCGAGGTTTCAGCCAACTGGTCCATCGGTCCCTGACTCCAGCTGAGACGTTGCCATCCCAGTGGTATCGGGATGACAGGTCAAGCGGCTTGGCACGTTTGTCCCATTATAGCTCACGCAGTCGTCCAGGATACACCATCTAGAACGCAAAGCAATATTCTCGAAGAGTTGGATATTGGTAACCCATGTCAGTCGGTTTTCCAAGGAAGGCGATTATGTTGCATTCGAGATCGCAAACTTCCCGTGAGTGTCCATCGATCTGATCGGATATGAGGCTTACAAAAGCAAGTTTCTTTGTGATTCGGACGAGAGATGGGCGACACGTGAGATGATATTCCGTAACATGGACGAAGGATGTTGACTTGAACCACAGGCAGCATACCATGTACGTCACGCGATTGATGCCGGAGATCTTTACGTATGCTTCGCAACAGAATGTCTGCCGACATCGTGGTTTTCCACTCGTGTCGAAAATGTCGGGCTGTTCACCAGTTATCAGTTGCGGCTACCATGGTTGGTGCTACTCACCCCAAGATGGCCGGCTTGTGCGATCAACACATTCATCGTTTCCATCATTCGATGCGTCGAAGTACTCCCTGTTCAAGATACACACACATGTGATAAGTTCAGGCTTCATCTTTGTGAATTTATCAGCGCAGGAACCCCCTCCTTTCCGAGATTGGTTCGGAGATCTGGAGCAGGAATGGGGTAACCTGAGATCTGATGATTATGAATATGCGTACAGCTGGTACGTTGTGTCTTCTTGCTCGTATTTGGTGGGCTGATGTTGCGAAGGACGTAAGTGGTTTTAAGGGTGGCACAGATCATAACATAACCTGAGACCAATTAGAATCAACGGTGCCTATAATTGGAAAACGTGGATGGTACGCACGCTAAAGCTCTGACGTACCAAAGGAAGCCGCTTATTCGTGTCAAGGACGGGTATCAGGTTGAAGGAAACTGGCCTTAAGGATCCAGAGCTAATCGGACGAATAGGAGTGCGTGCACTGTCACACATCCCATCCTGGATACGCAGCTTCGCTTGACCTCAGCACGTACGCCGTGGAGACCAAGACCAAATACGCCCTTCACATCACGGCGCTAAAGCCTGGACGAGAAGAGGCGCAGTCGACATTGGCTAGTGGGGCGGAGAGCGAGGGAGCTCCGAGCTTCGCATACGTATTCCCGTCCAATGCAGTCACAGTGACCAATATGATGTGGTACATGATGCGTGTTGTGGTGAGCGAGTCACCTGGGCAGACCAGTCCACTCAAGCTCCGGAAAGCTGACGGAGAAACGCTAGCCTATATCGGCGACTCAGACACGGATGGAGTATGACGTGTTTAAACACAAATCGATAACGCTGGAGAGGCTTCGTGCGTACATGCAATTTTACGAGAAGGTGTGCCGAAAAGTCGGGAATATCAAATTTACGCCTCCCAACTGAATGGCCCGTGTAGGTGGAAGACGAGGACTTCCACCTGGTATCGGCAACGCAGAAGTCCCTGAACACGGGAATCTATAGGAGAGGCTCGTTGCACCCCACGAAAGAAGTTGAGCGCGGACCCCCGCAGCGTAAAAGCCCCACTGATAACCCATGATTCAGAATGGAGTAATCTATTATCAGGGCCTGGTGCAAACTGCTGTCGAAGAACATCTTGCAGAGGAGCAGAAACTGGGTCATGAATGGAACCCGGCGCAGCCTCTCTCGCAAGGGGGTGGTCGAGGAGAAACGAGAATGCTCGAATCGGATACAGTCTGCAGGGTGAGTTGCTATTCGGGGCTACGGCGTTGATGGAGGCTCCGGCTCAGCTGACCGTGAAACGTGTTCCGTAGTCTCTAGGACCAGAGATGATGTGGTGACGAGGATCGGGCAACGAGGTCACAAGCTACCCGGGGCAGTAACACAAGTCGGCAGGACAGAATTGGTGTGATAAGCTAGCTAGAATATTCAGGAAAAGGTTGGATGTTGCCATATATGTCGTACATAATAATTGCAGCGCCCTCTCAACAACGCTAGACCAGAACAGGGTTGGTCGACGAGAAGCAAAGGCCTGGGGTGAACCCGGTGCCGGAGTGTATCCTCCCCTGGACAAATAGCGTTTAACGGAAGTAAATCATAAATTCACGGACTCCGGTCATGCCGCGCTTCTTTTGCTTCCATACGTTCCGTACCTCGCGTTTGAAAGGAAGCGCTCCTCGAGCGCTCACATCATCCCGCCAGCTGACGTGACCGCCCTACCTCAGATGGGGAAAATCAACCGGAGGGGGAGTACCCTTCCAACCAGGCGTCCACATGGGGAGGAGGGGCAGTCGTTCCCCCTGTCTCCTCGACCTTCTCTTCCTCCCTCTCATCTGGTGGCGTGGGCCTAAACGCATCGGATTCTCTCTTCGCACACTCACCCCCTTATGGAACGTGAATATCAATTCGTGTGCTAAACGCTATCTGGCCCGAGGGCGCCGAAGGAATGCATTTTCGAAGGTGCGGACCGAGGTAATGCTAACACATGGGACCCGTCATGGCGCGCTTCCTCTTGCCCACTCCGGCCTGTGCTGTACCCCATCCCTGCCAGCGTCATTTCGCCAGCGACTTTGGGCCCCTCCATCCCTGCGGCCGATAGGGATTTGATGAATGACTAGGGCGGCGTAATCGATCAGTCTCTATCCGCTTCGGGTCTTGACGCCCGCCTTGGCCCTGCTGCCTGGAGCATCGCGCATACCTAACACCTCCCTTGCTCCTGGGGCTGCTCTTCTGGCTGGTGCTCCACTGCGAATGTACCCGCCGTGTTGGGCTACGTATTGCATGTGCACCCGGCAACCCTGGGCCCAGCTACACGTGTATCGTGCGCCTACTGATGTGTATCTGTCTTCCCACCCTGGGTTGGTCCTCAGATATTGTTAAATACGGCATCTCCTCCTTCCCCTTTCACCCCCGCTCCCAGTTCATCCTTGCTCCCGCACAAACCCTCTCCCCTCACAGCTTTCATCTTATTGCCGTCACCCCGTCCATTCCCCTTGCCTGTCAGTCAAGTTCGCTATTGTTCTTTGTCCTACACCTCTTCATCCCCCTATTTAACCTCTTGCTTCTCTCCACAAACTGGACTCTCAAGCGACGTCGACGCTTCATCAGTCCTTCCTCCCCTGATATTACTTGTTCTCCATGCCCAAAGGAGCTAAGGTCAGCTTTGCTCCTCGACGGGCAAAACCATACGAGAAGAGGGAGGGATCTCCCATTGTCGGCCTCTTGACCCCATTCTCGAGTTCGCTGCCGCTCGATGAGCAGGCGAACGAAGGGGGCCCGTCAACATCGGAAACAGATTTTAAACCTGATCATCGCAAGAACAAGCGTAATCGGTATGCATTTTTTTTATGTACCCTCGCTCAAGTATACTAACAACGACTTGATAGTGTTACGCTGTCATGCTGGCATTGTCACAAGAATAAGCGCAAGTGCGATCGAGGTTACCCCGCCTGCGACCGCTGCAAGGCTCATAATAATGTATGCACACTGCTGTTGATGGCCCACTTGGATTCTGACATACTCAGGCGGCGGGCTGTGTTTATGAACATGATGTTACTAGACCTTGCCCGTGAGTATTGTATCAGGTACATCGCTCGCTTGTTTGCTGACTGGTGACCAGCGATCCTCAAGATGAGCTAGCACGCCAACAGAAGCGGATTCATGACCTGGAAACTATTCTCCGCTTATATCGTGGCAAGCAACACGTGGAAGTTCCTCACAGGGAGACATACGACTGGTGCCTGACCATCCCCGAGACACTTTGGCACATCATGATGGGCGCCGTCGACAACATCCGCGAAGTCAAGGCGGCCCTCGTGAGTAGATCTGCTTCCTCGTGGCACTATTTCTCACTTGTTGGCAGACCGACGTCGAACCTTTGGATCAACACCACGATCGTGTTAAACCACTGCACGACTGGCTAGATACGCTGGAGCGCAATGTCTTGGGCGCTATGACTGAGGCTAAGAAGTCTCGCCGTCTCCGTCCCTCCACGGATGGGACCCCTGTTCGGGACAAGACGCCAACCTTACCCCTCGGCGATGCGATTGATGCATCGCAGGACAGCGTACTGTCCAACCAGATGTCGTCTCCACCGGTGGAAGTCATGCTGTCCCCGTCGGATTCGATCGAGCAAGTCGCGGCTCCAGACATGTTCCACCATGTTCCCACGATGGGGAAGACAGTTATGGGTATGTTGACGGCCGACTTGCTTCTATCCGACAACACCTCAATGTATCAGCCCTATCCACCACCACCACCACCATACATGACGCAGGACATGCTGGGATTCAACCCGTTCGTGAACCCCTACTTGGATCCAATGTATGGCAACAACCAGTTGCCTGACCAATTTCCTATAATGGAAGGAATTTGGAACGACATCGGCGACTCGTTCGTGTCGGCTTGAAGATTTGCGCTGAATGGCGATGTACGACGATATCCTTTTTCAACATCGCCGGTCAATACGTACACGAGTATTTGACTGGGTTCTACTCTTGCATTTTTCAATTTTGTTTCTATCTTGCATTTCTCTTATCCTTAAGTGTCACGGAGCCGTGACCGTATGCACCCCATTTTCTTTCATCTGGTACACTCTTGACACGTCAATGCTGGATATTCCTCTCGACGTGGTCAAGATGCGGTTTCTTTCTTACTGGGTCTTCTTTTACTTCTCGATGTTTCCAGCGGGTTTCTTTCTGGAGATGGCACCAACATTTGTAACCTGTACATTTTTCTTGTTTAACGATACTGATACCCTCCGCTATTGTATAGTATGATCGAAGTTTAACATTGTAATGATAGCATTGACTGGTCCAATGCGCTGTTGATCCCAACCAAAGCAAAGCCTTGTTGGAGCGTTCCGCGGGAAGGGGGGAGGGGTAGAGACAGGTCGAAGTTGCGAGCTGGCACCTTCGGAACCCCCAACAGGGGCTGCGCAGACCAATTGCTAGGACAATAACGAGGGTCTGTACAGTACCTAGAATAGTCAAAGAAAACATCTGAAAAGAAGACATGACCCTGAATGCGATCGGGTGGAGTGTGCCTCGTGTTCCGTTCTCCGCTCTCTAATGCTCACTATACCTATTCTGGAAGTTTGCAGAACGGCCAACCGAGGCAGCCCGTGAACGGCATTGGGCAAAGTCGAACGTGCGATATCCGTTAATTGAGAGGGTCGCAATATACCAATACTCTCACCCGATAATTATTGATCAGCCCGGAACGCGAGCATGCTGTAACATGAGGCGCAATGTCCACAGCAATGAAGGCCACGAAACTCCGGGAGAAATTTGCGGATCAATCCATCCGGTAACGATAGAAAAACAGACCCCCAGCACATCACAATGGTCCAGTCGGAAACCGAATCAGCCCGAGATCAGACCCCGCTGTTTTTGGATGTATGATGTCGAGTCATTCCTCAGTAGGCGGTGCAAATCTCCGAGGCGAAGCGCTCCATTGCACCATCTTGAACCCACCTCGTGGGTGAAGTTGTGTCTGTTTGTTCCAAGCTATCGGTTCTTCCAAGCTATACGCGGACGGATCATTCACCCTGATGTATACAAATCCCTCGTCGTCATAGAAGATAAAACCATGTACGTTGTGGAATTCGCCGAGCGGAAGTGATATGAATGCGACATATGACAGATAGGGGCTCCGAAACATTCAGTCTCAGCTCCGAGAGGCCACCCGACGCAGAGAGCTCCGTCCCGGGAAAAGAGCACCCCTATTTGCCGCCCGGGAAGAATGGCGGTCCGTCTATCGCGTTGCTGTGGAAGCTCGCTAGGACTTGCTTGGTTAGCTGACCAACTATGCTGTGAAGACCGACAGTTAGCAATCGTCGAGACGACTTGAGAATGTTCCATATCAAGACGCTCCGCATCTGGAGGTTATCGGGAATGGGAAGGGATGGCATGTGGCACGCATCGTATACCATATTTGGAGCACAGCAGAATTTCGAGACACAAGACGGCGGAAAGGGAATCTGCAGAGAGGTCGAGAGGAGGTGCAAGAGGAAAGCCCGTTTCAACAAGAGAGCTGGGTTGCGCTGGCTTTTTATCAAGGGCTCTGACCTGTCAATCACCGTAGGCAAACTCCGGGGTAAAGAAGCGTCTTTTAGAACAGCAGCGTTGTAAAGCAACACGCTGCTTACACGTGTAGTGCCTAGTGCGGACAGCGGGGTTGGCTGCTTTCAGAAGCTGAATCGCGAATTGAATGAAATCTAGCCGCAAAGCTTATCAGGTTCGTCGGGCCGCCGCTAGTAAGAGACCACGCGGGGCACCCGTGGTACTTAGGGGTAGTTGGGCGCCCATTCTCCACCACCGTCTTGGCCATGTAAGGCAAGTTTTTGTCATGAGGGTGTGGTGGAGGTGATGCGCTCCCTTGCCACAAACTTCTGATTGAAACAAGGGTTTCTCTCATCCAGCGAAAATCCAGCTCAGCAGGGGTTCTGTCATGCTCACGGACCCTGATCAGTTGTGTCACATATCATCAATAACATGAACAAGCATCATTAATAATCTACTCCATCATCTCCTGATCTTGTCCAATTCCTAGTCCTTGTACTCTACTTCGAAATACCACATCTGTACTTACACAAGTTCTCTTCATGGCTCCTTCATCTTCAAGAGCCTCTCAAGCTGGTCATCTACAGTCCAAATTCATGCCAAGCTCAAGCTCTTGAAGTGCAAGGATGGGCATCTACAAGGCATCCATCAATGAGGGCAAGCCTCTGGCTCACATGGTGAACCTCATGGCCCTGTGCAATGAGCTTGTTGCCCATAGACTTACAAGCACCTCATCAGATGCTGCAAAAGCCCCTCCACTTGACCCCTGCTCAAGCTCTCAGCCCTTGCACATGCTCACACTCAAGGCGATGGATCAACATGAGCAAGAGGAACATGAGGCAAGAATATGGTGGATGTCTAGTATGTCTTATTGTATCTTCCAAATCATTACACTTGCTCATGTACATGCAGCTATGCCTGAGGAAGCACATGCAAATCATTTCCTCACCCAACTTCTCAGGTCTTGCCAGCAAGCAAAGGGTGGACAAGGTGATTTCGATGTGTTCATGGACAACATGTTGGACCAGGGGGGTGGGATAGACATGTGTGAACAGGAAGAAGACATGACAGTCATCGAAACAGTGTGGAATCTTTGTCAGTGCATATCTGTTTGTACTTGTTTTCCACTTGTTGACAAGAACATCAGGATGCGCCAACATCAACCTCGCATGTGTCATCACGTTAGGCATGGAGGCCATGCTTGACATCTTGGGGCATCAGCAGAAGCATGGAATGCACATGTTCCTGATCTGGTGCCAGCATACTTATGATGGCAGCATGGAGGTCAAGTGGGAGGCAGGCAAGGAGAGGTAGACCAAGGAGATGAGGTGGTCATTCATGTTCTCACTTGGGAAGGTATGCCTGCGCAGCCTTTCTGGCATGATCTTGCACATGCTAATGTCCACATAGGAATGAAGCCTGCTATGTTTGCATGTCAACAAGATGGTGAGTCCATTCTTGGGCATCTGCTTGAGCATGGATACATGGCGTCAACCCCAAGCCGACCCTGACTTGCATGGGGTACGTCATGTCTCATCATCTTGACACAAGCTGATGCCATTGTATTAGCAGCCATACAAGCCCCATCTTCGCCAACAGCTGTCCCAAGCTTATGATGCCTATGCACTCATCATTCTTGAGCTTGAGAAGAATGTCCAGCAAGCACTAGGTCATGATACGCCTGACTGGTGCTTGCATAATGCATGCCCAGCATGTGATTATCAGGTAAGTACTTCCTCAAGTATCTAATTATCAAGCTGATTCAAGCACACCAGCTTGAAGGAGAGCCTGATCTGGGACATTTGAAGCTTGTCTTGTTGGACAGCAACAACTTGAGCAAGTGGTTTGGTCATGCAGGGCACCAAGATCTCTGCCAGTTCAAGAGCAACTACATCTTGTCCACCAGCTTTGTGGACCAGTATGAGAAGGCACAAGGTCATCATGGCAAGCAAAACTCTGTCAAATCACAGCCCATGGATGAGCCCAACAACTTGAGCAAGTGCAACTGCACTGAGAAGTGGAAGACATCAAACTGTCAGGGCACCAGCTCATTGCTTGGTCAAGAGACATGACTAAGCCTTTATGACATGGAAGTAGCTGGTATACCTTGGCATGTGCTGGAACCTGCTGGAAGGATTGGATG
>NW_024467203.1:1111515-1116630 GCF_000292625.1 Dacryopinax primogenitus
TGGTATACCTTGGCATGTGCTGGAACCTGCTGGAAGGATTGGATGGTCAGGTGACCTGCTGTGCATGGCTGTGCATGACCTCATATGACCTCATCCTTGGTCATATGACCTGATCACCTGACTAGGCTGAGTAAGTAAGATGTTCTAGCAGGTTCCACCGCAGAGGTATAAATATAAGGCCTACTCTGCCTGGGGACTGTCTCTTCAGACTTGGTCTCTTAGGATCATCCACAGGTACCTATACTGTAGATAGGTCTTAGTCATCAGGTCTACTCCACTTCCTTGTTGCCTGCTTAGACTCTTGGCACTCGCAGGTGAGCAGACTTAGTCAGCCTGTGTTGCCCTAACACAAACACAAGAGAGCATGCATCACATTGGATGGACAGCCTCGATGCAATGGGCAACTTCTTGTGCACATGCTGCCATGGAATCATCATCTGCTCAGCAGACATGATACATAGTGGTGAGCTGTGGGTTTGTTTTTTTGATCAAGGCAAGGACTTTCACTGTGCTAAACATGTGAGCAGGTCCAAATATCCACTGGCATGCATCTGCAAGCTCTTGTCAGCATATGGACATGACCTTGCCATTGGATATGACATTGGCTGTGATCACAGCAAGACATTGGCAACAAGTATTCTTGGACAGGAAGCTCAAGAGAAGAACTTGAAGATGTACATTGGCACCTTCCATGGGTACACTCACAATCACAAGTGCCAGCTCCAGTTCCACCCACACTTCCTCATGATGGCCAGCTCAGAGACAATTGAGACAAATGAGTGGGTGTTCTTGAAGCAGAACCTCATGGTGCACTTGTTTCCATATGCTTTGGCATACCATTGGCACATGACCTTGCACTTCTTCTGGATATGATGGGATGAGGACCAATGCTGTGGGCTTGGTGAAGATCTTTTGCATGGTTTTCTCTTACCAGCTAATCAAGCATGTAGGCAACCTCTTGTACAAGAACTACGTGGCAGCTTTGAACATCATTGCCAAGACTGAGCCGAAGCTCTGCCAAGTGCAAGCTGAGCAACAACTCTCTGACAACAACATATGCAAGTTTATCAAGGAAGAAAAGGCTTATTTTCAACAACTTCAGCATGAGCCCAAGGAGAACAACATGGTGTTCAAGTACATGGAAACACTCAAGGAGCTTCAACAATGCTCATAGGTGGCATCATTCCATCTCTTGTCCTTCACCACAAGACAATGAGTGCTTCAACTTGACTACAATGCCATGCTTCAGGTGCATGAGCAATACAAGCACTTAGCTTTGTGATATGAGGCCTTGATGGAGACTGAGTGCTGGACAGAAGACATGGTTCAGTGGCATCAAGTGGAGCTTGCACTTGCACAATGCTCCTACAACCAAGCACTTGACAAGTTGGAGGGCTTGGTCATGCAGTGCTTGTTTGAGATGGAGAAGCTAAATCTTTGTGGAACAGGTAAGAATTTCAGATCATGTGCATGAACATGATCCAGAAGCTTTTACAGGGTATGCCATGTGAACATTGATCACCAAGGCCATGCATGAGCATAGTGGAGCAATCCAATCCACCTTGGAGAAGCACAACAAAGCGGCCCTTGCCCTTGACCCCCCTCAACCAACTCTAACCTACCAAGAGGTTGTCAACATGTCCTTCTTGTCTGACTTCACCTTGTTGCACTACTCCCACAATGACATGTGCAAGCGCTGGTGGACTGATCCCCTTGTTTGGCAGACAATGCTCAATTGGATGCTCATGCAGTGTGCCAAGGAGGAATCAAGCACCTGAACATTGAAGTCTGGCGCTTGTGGATGTTCTTGCATTTCAAGCTGCATGCCATCCTTGCAAGAATCAAGCAAGCAGAAGCACATGGCCAACTGCTTCTGGCAAGCGAGATGAGCTTGTGGCTTGGGCAGCTTCTTCAAACACATCGGCACATCTGCCAGCACTTGTTGATGCTCTCCAACTTGGATGGTTTCACCAGTGATCAATCAATTGGCATCCGCATGGGCACCTATGAGTGGCAAGACATGTTCTACCCACCAGCTCAAGAAGATGCAAGTTTGCCCAAAGTCAAGGAAGAAGAAGATGCATGGGAAGACATGCAGGAGGGCAATCTTGAAGATCAGGGGGAGATTGATGATGATCTCTTGGATGAGTTTGACCACCTGAATTCTGCCTTCTCCCACTTGTCCATCCACAGCAGGTAGGACATGTAATTTCACAATGATTACATTGTTACCCCATCCATGTGCATGTACTTATTGATCTAAATGCAATACTACATTCCTGAACATGACACCCCTCAAACTCTTCTCTGAACAAGTGGCAGGGCATGGAAGGTCTAGGTACAAGCGCATCTGGTGCCTCCAGGTCATATCATAAAAAATCCCCTTGTAATGGAAGAAGAACAAGAAGTTGATAGATGTACATGAGGTCATGAATATATGAGACGAGTGAAGGATAAACAGGAACGGATGTGTGTTTACAAGCCCTTCACTAGGGTGCTGAAAGGATCTTAATGTAATATAGTTAATTAATGCCTGTAGGGCATTGTAATAAGAATAAATTATACTTACACTGAGAGTTTTTGGACACCTGGGTGCAACTCTCATTTGCAAGACTTTTTAATACATCCATGTGTACAAGCTTGTACACATGGACATGTTTTGGAACAACAAATCATGCCACACAAGCTCAAAATTAAGTCATATTTTCCAAGAATTTCAAGAAACAATTAATTCATGAACATGCACAAGGTACTTGTCTTTATTCTTCTATCTCGACAGTGATGATGTCTGTTTGCTGAGCAACAAGTGCTGGAACATTGACTTGCACATGACTTGAGACCCCCGAAACTGGTTCTGCTCACACCCTTTCTATTCATTCTTGCATCACAGAGGTGTGTCATCATCATCATCTCTTTCCTTTCTTTGTCGACAATGACCACAACTTGACAACAAGCTCATCTCTCTGGAACATCAACAAGAACAAGCTCTTTGACATCTACAATGAGTCTCAGGCCAAGGCTGTTGCTTGACTACTTGAATGACAAGGAGTGCAGAGACTTCATGGGGGGTAGCATGTTCTTGCACATGCAGAGGACAGGGGAGCACAACCCTGTCTTTGCAGAGGATGCGGATGCAGTTGAGGAGGTTGTTCCTCATATGCATACTTGTTCTTGGTCTCCTTGGCCCAAGCTCATGTGCATATAGGCATGTACCTGACAATCTTGTTCCCCTTCAATGTCTGGTTCAATAACCCCCATATGGGTGGCAAGAACTTGCTGAGGGGGCTGACACAGAAGGTCATCCACTCGTTTGATTCCAAGGGCATGGTGAACTGTGCCAAGGCCAGGGACAACCCCCCTGAGTGGGACAAGATCATGTCAGATGGTCTTGACCTTGTTGGCTATGACACCCACCCATGGACATCCAAGATCAATGGTGAAGTCAGGCATGACATGTACTTCAATTATTTTATGCCAGAACTCTTCAAGCTCATAAGTGGTTCTCATACATGTTCTTGATGCTTGCTGATGATCTTGTAGTTGACCCTGATCAACCACTGCTGTGGAAGTGTCATCCTTGAGTTCTATGCCAGACACTTGGACAATGGCCCCAGCCAAGAACCCACCATCCACACATTCTTGAGAAATACATGGATTGACAAGGACTTCAACCAGTGTCAAGATCATGCAACAAAGATCTTCAAGGCCATGGGGTTCATTAAGGCTGACCTCATGGACCAAGCAACCACCTCTCAAGCTGTCTGTCAGGGCACCAAGCACAAGAGGGACTGCTTGGAGTTGGCCTACAGCAAGAAGGTTGACCAAGTGTGTCACAGCAGACAACCCATCCCTCCCAAGCCCGAACTCCCTGAGGTCCCTTGTGTCAAGCAGCATCCTCTCTCTGTTGTTGATGCCAAGGCCATCCCCAAGGACTTGCCCTTGCTCACATATGCCAAGGCCTTCGTTGAGTGGGAGAAGAAGGAATTGAACATTGGGACCAATGCTACACCAAGCAGCTTCCTCTCGCTCTTGGCCTCCACCAATGCTTCATCATCCTCCCCAGCTGTCGGCATGCCCAAGCCCTCTCAGAAGGCAAGAACAAGGAGTTTGGCATGCCAACTCCCTCCAGCAGTACAACCATGTGTCATGGACATGCTGAAAGCGCAAGTTTGGTTGTGTTGGGTCCACCCAGGATGCCCATGCCCTTGGGCTTGCCCTTTAGCCCTACTGTCCCTCCTTCCACCCAGCCCATGAGCACGCTGATGGCCACCTTGACTGTCAGCTCCCCCTTGCACATCTTTGACGCTGCTGGAACAAGCCACATGGTGCATACCATTGGATGTGGCAAGGTCCTCACCCCAGCCCCCACCAAGTCCTTCTCCAGGCTTGTGTTCATGCACCCCACCACCAATGAAGGCTACTCCCACATGCACGACTTGCCCTACAACACCCATGCCACCTGTGAGAACTTCTTCCATGGTGTTGGAGAAGAATGTGCTTGTCAAGTTGAATACAACTTGCATGTCTTGTACTTCTTCAATCATCCTGGTACTTGGATGGACAGTGTGAGCAACTTCATCCCCTCGACCTACTGGAAGGACATCCACCCAGTCATGAATGAGGATCACCTCCTCAACATTTGTAACAGCACCTTCTGAGACAAGGATAAGGACAAGGCTCAGATGGGCAACAGGAAGGGTGGGTGGGCAAGTTTCTCTTTTTCATACACATGGTTCAAGTTTCCCCACATGGCCTGGGCATGCAGGATGCCTCACATGGCCTGAGCATGGGGGAGGTCTTGTAGTTTACAAAAAAGCACTTGTTTTCTGTTCATGTTAGGGCAACACAGGCTGACTAAGTCTGCTCACCTGGGAGTGCCAAGAGTCTAAGCAGGCAACAAGGAAGTGGAGTAGACCTGATGACTAAGACCTATCTACAGTATAGGTACCTGTGGATGATCCTAAGAGACCAAGTCTGAAGAGACAGTCCCCAGGCAGAGTAGGCCTTATATTTATACCTCTGTGGTGGAACCTGCTAGAACATCTTGCTTACTCAGCCTAGTCAGGTGATCAGGTCATATGGAGGACATGCACAGCCATGCACAGCAGGTCACCT
>NW_024467203.1:1116650-1117462 GCF_000292625.1 Dacryopinax primogenitus
CCATGCACAGCAGGTCACCTGACCATCCAATCCTTCCAGCAGGTTCCAGCACATGCCAAGGCATACCAGCTACTTCCATGTCATAAAGGCTTAGTCATGTCTCTTGACCAAGCAATGAGCTGGTGCCCTGACAGTTCACTCATGTACAATGCTTGCTACAAGTTCTTGTAGTACAGAATGAATATGGAAGCATGGAAGCATGTTGAGGAACTTGTGTGTGAGCATGGCCTTGGACATCACATGAGGAAATGCACCCCAAAACATTATGTGGCCAAGAACTCCTTTTTTCACATGACTTGTCTTCTTCTTGATGGACCTTCTTAACCCCATCCTTCTTGATCTGCATCCACCCATCACTCACTATACCTCAAGCCCATGGACATCCACAACATGCCCTCCAACAAGAAGCAATGGGTGGAGTGCAAGTTGACTTGTGAGACCAACCATTTGTGTCATGCAAAAGCATCAGAGCTGCTTGACGTTGCAGAGCAAGCCTGGCTGCAAACACTTGATGAGATTCCCTTGGACACTGACATCCCCAAGAACATGCTCAATGCAAACATGAAGGGGCAAAAGGCAGGGTACTTTGATACCAAGCAGTGTGTGAGCTTGTTCAACACTGCAAAGCACCTGCTTGCACAAGAGGCCTGCTCCAAAGGTGCATCCCTCTAAATCTTGCTCTGGAGCATATCTAATCAAGTACAGGGAAGATATTCTACTGGTGTCAGGGCACCAGCTCATTGGTTGGTCAAGAGACATGACTAAGCCTTTATGACATGGAAGTAGCTGGTATACCTTGGCATGTGCTGGAA
>NW_024467203.1:1122991-1127169 GCF_000292625.1 Dacryopinax primogenitus
TCATCAGGTCTACTCCACTTCCTTGTTGCCTGCTTAGACTCTTGGCACTCTTAGGTGAGCAGACTTAGTCAGCCTGTGTTGCCCTAACAGTAGCATTGGCACACTGTACTTACACAGATTATCAAGACACATATTGACTGAGCCTGCAGCTGATATGAGTTCATTTATGAATGAGTTAGCAACAGTAAAGGTCATACCAGAAACCCAACATGAAGCCTAGCCCAGGTATGCTTGCTGTACAATCTAAGGGGAGAGAGTCATGGACCAAGTTTCATAGGTGGGGAGCAACAATGGGGCCAATGAGCCTAGCTCAGGTATGCTTGATGTATGATGCAAGCTGTGAGAGAAGCATGGATGGAGTTTTGTAGCTGGGAGCAGGGACAGAGGCGAGGAGCATAGCCCAGGTATGCTTGATGTATGGTCCAAGGTGAGAGATGTGGAGACAGAGTTGCAGGGGCTGGGGGCAGGGAGGAGCCAAAGAGTGTAGCCCAGGTATGCTCAATGTATGATGAAAAGGGAGAGACACATAGACAGAGTTTTGTAGGCTGGGAGCAGGGATGGAGGCAAGGAGCATAGCCCAGGTACACTCGAGATGAGATGATGGGACTAGTAGGTGAAGAGAAGGGCAGAACTGATTATGCAGACTGCAAGAAAGGATGTGTCCAAGGCACCTAGCCCAGCTACCCCAGTATGCTCAGTGTATCTAGGATTTGATGGGATTTCCCCATAGCCTTGTGAAGTAGCTGAGTGGATTGAGAGCCAGTTCACAGGTGAAGTATGCTCCCTTTACACCTCTCAACATGTGTAAAAATTAATGCAGAGTGCAGGTTAAGTACAAGAACATACCAAAGAGTAGAAGAATTAGTTTCAAGATGTTTGCTGAATGCTTCTTCATTTCTGGACTCCACTCTGTAATGCATGGACTTAAGCTTGTCCAAATAAGTCCTGAACTTGTCTTCAAACATGTCATCACATTTTGAAACTTGTGCTAAGGATACACTGTGTAATGTAGTCAAGCCAAAAGGGATTTACAATGGAGAAAGGAGCTTCAAAGGGGGATAAACCATACAAATCAATCCATTATTTCTGAGTCATGTCTGCATTCCACATATCAGTGACTGCTGATGCCCCCAATCAACCTGTCTGGTTCTTGATGGGAGGTTGACAGCCTTCCCAGCCACAAAGTTTTGCTAAGCAGGTGAAACAACTGATGGAAGCTTGGCATATGACCCTCAACCCATCTCCCAAGAGGCTTGGCATACTCAGTATGAGGTACTGACACAGCAGACATCAGCTCATAGTCACTCACATGACCAAATTGTAGCAACTCACTATCCCTGATATTTGTCTTACACCAACAACAGAGAAGCCCCCTCCAAGAGTGTCCAAGGCAGCATTCTTGTGGAACTTGTATACATATCTCCATGATTCTGTGTATTGATAGGTTGTGTGGCAGAGCAGGTGATGAGGGAGGGTGGCAGACCACAACTGTGTTTCAGATGCTGGGGGGAAGGCAGTGAGCCAGCTGTTCTTGGCTTCATTTTTATCACCCAGCATGCTGATCATCTGACAATCTTGGCATCTGTGGGTGGCATGAGACAGCTGAATGTGAGAGTTAGCCTCTCTTAGAAAAAGGTATCAAGAGATCACTGACCACAATGCTGCATTCTTCTGGCCACACTGTAGCTATCCAGCCCCAATGGTGCACTAAGGAAGCTGTCACCTTATATGGAGGTATCAGCACCACATCCACTTCATGTCACCCAGCATGCCCCATGGTGGGATTCCAATGCACAAAACTTTGCATCAAATGAATAATGTCCAAGGAGATCCACACAGGACTGTTGAAGTTGTCTGCTGAATAATACCATTCAAGCAAGCATTGATGAGAATCATTGTGTAGTTCCAATGGCAGTGACATATTTTGAAGGTATGGCTGTCTGATGATGGCCATTGGCTGCCATCTGTTCCTCTTCTGTGGCCTCCCAGAGTGATGGAGGGTCTTAGCTCTTCTTCTCTTGCTCAAAGGGGGATGGAGAGCATCAGAGTCCAGGGAGGTCAGTTCTTGATAATGTACAATAGCATTCTCTTCATCTTGGAGCAGGGAAACAGAATGATTGTCTTTTGAGCGGCCTGCTTCTGTGTGTGCACAAGATGCCTGTTTTTGAGGTATTCTGTTGGCTGTTGCATTTCTTCCCTGTGACTGTAATGCAGCATTGACATCGACATGTGCAGGGAAGGAAAAACATGGTGGGGTTGTCAGTGATGAGACCTGTTCTTCAAGACATGGGCAGCATGAATTCATGTGTCAATCCTGACCATGTGGAGTGGGCACCAAATCCATGCCTGCATTGGTGCAGGCATTGTGTGGACAAGAAATTGAACCATCTCTGCTATGAGTTGATGCATGCATCCTTGTGACAGCCACTGAGGATCTTGGTTGGCATTCTTCCAGGCTTGCTTTGGCCATCAACTGCACCTTCTCCCCATACAAGTGAAATTCAGTGCAGAGACAACTTTTGTTGTCAGCCATATTCTTTCAGATGTGTGAGCCATATGCATTTTGGAAGGTTTCTCAAATCAATGAAAAACCCCTGCAGTTGGGGAAAGGCACTTCCAAGCATGCAACAGATCATGGTGAGACCCATTTGGAGTTCCGCCTGCAGTGCTTGGTCCACATTGTCATATGCATGGTTGATATACATCATGAAGAAGGCACTGGATTCAATGACCATATGCTCTCATATGCTGGGAAGACATACTCACAATATATGTTGATATTGTTACTAGCCAAACACAAACATCTTTCTTGGCATTCTGTTGTCTTGATCCAGAAAGCAAAGGTCAAAGCTTCTCCTTCCATAAATCGCAGTCAATTGGGAGTGAACTGTGATCTTTGAGAGCAGTAAAGCTGTAACATCAAGACAATGATTCAGGAGGGAATTCAGCCCAGGTGACGAGTTCTTGGGGAAGGGGGATCACAATCTCCTTGTTGAAGAGCAACAATGAGTTAAGTTGGTTAAGGAGATGAAGGATGAACTTGGACATGGTCGAGTGTGGTAGCAGACCAATCAGGCAACAGCAGAGGAGGTATGATGTCTACAGGCCAGAGATCACCATCCTGCACACTTAATTAGCTGAATCTCTACATACCAACTTGTCTGTGATGTGATAAAGAAAGAACTCAATAGAGTATTGAGAGCAACACAACTGAATCCATTGTGGTTTAGACCATGGAAGTGATGGCAGGGTGGGAATGAACTGGCTGTCCAATTTGACTTGACAAGTTTGAAGCAGTGGCCCCATGATTTCTTGTTCATCATGCTCCCACCATGGAAGAGTATGGAGCTTGCTGGACTTCTCCATAAAGGGGGGGTAGAAGACTCGGGATTTGCCCAAAAACAAATGACCGGAATGACTGGGGCATCCAGGACTGTGACAAGATGGTAGAAGCTTGTGGGATGTCACACAGAACATGCACTGTTTTTGCATAGTGCATGTCCTGTATCAATCAAAGCTGCATAGTTGAAGGCCATAGTCCCAATGATAATGCTTTACCAGTCTTGACAATCTGTATCTGGAATATCATTGGTGTGATGCCTGGAACATGCAAAGCAATGCTTTACCCAAAGTGATGTTATGGTTTTGGTCCACTCACAAGCTGCATCCTTAGCCTTTTGATCAGGATTCATCAGATGTGGAGGTTTACCAATCTGTGTAAGTATTCCCAAGGCCAGCTGAGCAAAAAGGATATGGAGAACATCCTCCCATGTTGACATGGCCTGAACATCCTGTCCACAATCTAGAGCCCACAATGAAAGCTTCCCCTCTTCCATGATGAAATCAGTAGGATGCATATTCAGATCATTGGGGAACTTCCTCATGAAGGTAACATGCCGAAAATATTCACTGGGCATCTTCAATATGTCCATTTGCAAAGCCTTGACAATGCTATCAGAGCCAGTCTGCTCATAGAGTTCTTGTGCATGCTGTATGAGATCTCAAATTTCAATATCCACTCCTTGAGGGTATTGATTCAGAGGCCCCATGAAGAAACAAAACCTTGTGATGAGACATTATGGAGGATCAGATCTCAGGTGGGTTCCTAGGAGACATAATGTCAGGGCACCAGCTCATTGGTTGGTCAAGAGACATGACTAAGCCTTTATGACATGGAA
>NW_024467203.1:1127400-1130388 GCF_000292625.1 Dacryopinax primogenitus
TGCATGCTGTATGAGATCTCAAATTTCAATATCCACTCCTTGAGGGTATTGATTCAGAGGCCCCATGAAGAAACAAAACCTTGTGATGAGACATTATGGAGGATCAGATCTCAGGTGGGTTCCTAGGAGACATAATGTCAGGGCACCAGCTCATTGGTTGGTCAAGAGACATGACTAAGCCTTTATGACATGGAAGTAGCTGGTATACCTTGGCATGTGCTGGAACCTGCTGGAAGGATTGGATGGTCAGGTGACCTGCTGTGCATGGCTGTGCATGACCTCATATGACCTCATCCTTGGTCATATGACCTGATCACCTGACTAGGCTGAGTAAGCAAGATGTTCTAGCAGGTTCCACCACAGAGGTATAAATATAAGGCCTACTCTGCCTGGGACTGTCTCTTCAGACTTGGTCTCTTAGGATCATCCACAGGTACCTATACTGTAGATAGGTCTTAGTCATCAGGTCTACTCCACTTCCTTGTTGCCTGCTTAGACTCTTGGCACTCTTAGGTGAGCAGACTTAGTCAGCCTGTGTTGCCCTAACACATAAGGAGCTTTGACCTCATCTGAATATCTAGTATCTCCCCATCTAAGACATCACTCTTATGCTTCTTAGCATGCAAACTTAGCGACTTGATGAGATTGATGGCAAAGGTGAGAAAGGGCGACAGAGTGCTTTCAACAATCACTCGAATTTCATTAGCTGAATGGACTGAGGGCAGTTTGGGGCTCAATTGTATGAATGGTGTCCAAGATTCTCCTCCTAAGTTGGAGGTGGGCACCATGTGTCCATGATCAACAGTCATGATAGATCTGCTTACTTCAAGCTCAGAGGCAGAAGACAACCTAATAAGTACTAAGGTGCCAAAGAGCACAAGTGCATGGATTTGCCTTGACCATGGTGCATTCCACGTGTACCAGAAGCAGTTGGAATGGACTTGAAAACAATCAGTGAGGCTGGTGCAAGTGTGGATCATGTTTCTCCCCAATGATGTTGCTTGATGACAGTGTATTTGACACTTAGCACATTGTAGCCACTCAGTCACAGCACAAATATATTCCTGGACCTCTGCACATGCACCTCCCTTTGGACTGGACCTCACCAGCTCTCAGCAAGTTATACTTGAACCTCACTGGAACACCCCTGCCTGTCACCCATTCTTCTCAGATTGGTGTGGCTGACCTCAACTCTGGGCACCATCTGCTCATACAGCCCACAGATGGGTGCCTTGCAAATGCAGCAGCACATTCTCCAGTGGTGATGGCACTCTCACTGGATATAAGCATTGGTTCCCAGGACCATCTCCCAGTCTCAGGTCCTCTGACAAATGTTTGATTGCCAACTATGTGTGAAAGTCTCTGTATCACTACACATCCAACCTTGGGGATGCTGCTGACCAAGCTGATGTCTTTGCCATCTGTGGAGCATATGGCCCAAAATGATGTGGATAGCACTCCGGACCACCCATCTCTATCCCCCCTGCTGCCTAAGTTGGCCTCAGACCTGTTTCCAGAGCAACCTCAGCAATTGAAATCTGACATGCTGTTGGTAAAAGGCTTGTCATCATCATTTCTTGCCACCAAGGTACTGGATACCTCATTGTGTGGCATAACCCTGCAGTTGTCCATCAAAGCCCCATTCATAATGCCTACTTCTGGATTCACAGTAGAAGCAATACACTCAGTGGATAATACATTGTGGGATGAGGGCCAGGCTCACATTTTGAAGTTGGTGGACAGCAGAGAGAATGTCTTTTTCACAGGGCCAGCTTGTAAATACAACCTCCCACTCCTGAAGAAACCTGACCTCATGAGGCTTTACAGGCAGTGGAACATCAGCAGTACTCTGTGAAATAGTACGACAATGCTGCATATGTGCTAGAGAAAACTGGGAAACTGTTGCTGTCACTGCCACTACCAACTTTGCAGTGCTTCTCCTCAGTGGACAAACAATCCACAAATGGGCGGGCATTGGCACAGGACATGACAAGTTCACTGTGCTATGCAATTGGATTATCCATGATCCTGAGGTTCTTGGGCATTGGAAAAATACCCAGATTCTTATTCTTGATGAAGGTAAGAACTGGGAATGTCAGGAGAGCAATAATCCCAGGATTCTGACTTGTATTCTCTAGTGTACATGTTATCAGCTCATATGCTAGATTCTCTCAAAAAGCTTGCCTGTAGGTTGTGCAGAAGCCACATTCCTTTCAGCAGTTTGCAAGTAGGACATTCTAAAAGGGTGTTTTGACTTGGTCAGTTGATGTACTTTGGAAGTTAGTCTTCTCTGGTGATTTCCATCAGCTTCCACCTGTGAATGATGACTATGATGATGACAAGAGTATGGTCCATGAGCCATACACTTTCCAAGCACAGTGCTGGACACATTGCTTTCCTCATGAATATACTCTGACTCATATTTATCATCAGAAAGAACCAGGTGATATTCTTGTTCTGGCAGATGTTTCAGATCAATGATTAATGTCTGACAGAATTGCTCAACTTGCTGAAGGATGTATGAGATGCCAATTTATCAGACCCTACCAGAGCAATATTCGCTGGTCTCACTCAGCTAAAGGCATACCCAAAAGGCATCTGCCTGATCCAAGTGTAGTTAAACTGTGGAGGAATAAGAGGCTTTGCTGATGCATGTGGCAGTTTCACACATTGCTTAGACACACAGAGAGCCAATGCCAAACTTGTTGAAGCCTTACCTGGGCCTGACATAACTTATCTGGCAACTGATGAACACTGCAGGAAGGATATCTCAATGAAGCGGATGGAGAAGCTTGTTGCCAAGGAGCAAACATTTTCTTGATTGTCACTCAAGCTCAGAGCACCTGTGATGCTTCCATGCAATATGCCTGAAGATAAGGAACTGGTGAAAAGCCACCATGGCAAGGTGCTCAGTTTTGCTACCATGTTTTAATGGAAGAGTAGGTGTCAGGGCACCAGCTCATTGCTTGGTCAAGAGACATGACTAAG
>NW_024467203.1:1130668-1146211 GCF_000292625.1 Dacryopinax primogenitus
CAGGGCACCAGCTCATTGCTTGGTCAAGAGACATGACTAAGCCTTTATGACATGGAAGTAGCTGGTATACCTTGGCATGTGCTGGAACCTGCTGGAAGGATTGGATGGTCAGGTGACCTGCTGTGCATGGCTGTGCATGACCTCATATGACCTCATCCTTGGTCATATGACCTGATCACCTGACTAGGCTGAGTAAGCAAGATGTTCTAGCAGGTTCCACCACAGAGGTATAAATATAAGGCCTACTCTGCCTGGGGACTGTCTCTTCAGACTTGGTCTCTTAGGATCATCCACAGGTACCTATACTGTAGATAGGTCTTAGTCATCAGGTCTACTCCACTTCCTTGTTGCCTGCTTAGACTCTTGGCACTCCCAGGTGAGCAGACTTAGTCAGCCTGTGTTGCCCTAACAGTTCCCCATTCTCACAATAGGGGACACACTAAGCAAACAACCAGCAAGCACAACAAAATCCTTTCTCAGTACCTTCTTCTTTCTAGGATACACTGAATCTGAAATTCTTGGATCAAGCTTGGTCCATTGATACAGCAAGTCAAAAGAGGATATTGATGATAGCAGGGTAGGTGGTGGGGTTCTCTTCAGTGCTGGGTCAATCGTGAGAGTCGTGGGGGCATGCTGTGGTCCAGTATCAGACTTCTTTTGATGGGGGCAAACTGTCATCTTCTGAGGGATTGCTCTTCTCTTTTATGGGCATTGGAGAGATTATAGGAAAGGCAGTAATTGATCTGAAGCAGGACAATCGAAAAATTCTGAGGAGTGGTGGTACAAGAAGAACAGTTGTGATGGTCGTACAGGAGCAGAAGAGCATTTGAGGTGTGTGTTGTCTGTGCACTTAACTCAATATGATCCATCATAACCTCATGCTGAGGGGTCTTCATGGTTCCAAACCAATGCTTCTCAAGCTGCTTGGCAAGTTGTTCACATAAATAAGATCCTTTGCCCATCCAATGCTTAATGTCCACATATATAATTCATTGTATCTGGTCTTTGCATGAGCAATAAGCATGAAACATCCATTTTTCCAGCAGTCAACATACATGACATTGTGACCACTGCCATCATTGCGACATGAGCCTCACAGCACCCACTGGCATGATGACAGCTTGACAGTACATCAACTTGAATTCACTCAGGCCAGAGAGTCATAGTAGTAGAAGAGCTCACTCTGATAGATACATTGTAAAGCAATAGGAGGATATGGCAATATAGGAGAACACAGACTATGGAGAATGAGGCCTGGCTATGTACCAATGATGGCCCTAGATAGACTTGGCCATGTGTATGGAAGTATTACCAAGTGGCAAAGGATGCTATGCATGCTAGCACCCCTGCATAGCCACAATAGTGTTCCATAGACGGCCATGTGTTCATGGATGAAGCCAGCCAGTGCAAAGTTGATAATTGTTTTCATCATGTGCTCATTCAAACAGCATGGTAGTGATACTCAGTCCAGGGAGGAGCATGGGGAACCTGCCTTCTCCCAGTATGTCCCCTTTCAGGGGTATGTCAACCCAGTCCTCCTCTGCTGTGGTGTGGCAAGCAGCTGTTGCCCAGCCCATCTCCACATATAAGTCAATCTCAAATGTACTTCAAAGTGCTCTTCTGTTTTGATAATCTGACTGGGCATGACAGTCAGTGTCATCTTGACCCATTCCATGCAGTGATGCGAACCAATAGAGGTTTAATGGAGGCTCATCTTCACCATAAAGGTCTGTTATGGCAGTTCATAAATGCATAGCTGGGGCACAGTACTGCTGAGACAGATGGTGCAGCATGAGTGAGCCAGTTACTGCTGTCAACTTGGATCATCCTAGGTGCTCTAAGAGTGCCAAACTGGATAATCCCTGGGCATTCTGAGACTGTCAGCTTTGGGATAATCTTGTGAAGGGCTTACCCATTTTTTCAGATAATCTCATTTATTGCACACATGGGGGCCACCATCACAGTGTTACATTCAGTCAAGTATGGGTTCATTGATGAAACTACAATGACATGGTAACATGTGTATGGATATATGACATACTAGGGTAACTATAGATTAATTAAAATAGCCAGTTCTTAGCTAGATGTGATAATCAATGTACCATTAAACATTTCCATCCCCAATGTGCATCCCAAACCATTCGAACTAAATGCTCCACTTCTCCCTCCTCTTCTCATTCTCACACAGGAACTCTGCACAACTTTCCAAATGACAGGAAGTTCAGCCATTTCTTCATCTCCACCATGCAGTTGAAGTTGTTTGTGTTTTGGTGTTGCTCAATATGGATCATGTTCCTGCCAAGAGTGTTCTGAGAGTTGTCATGCTGGGGAGGAGGGGGATATGTCGAATGGGAAGGAGGCCAAGTGGGAGGAGGAGGTGGGTAGTTGGGGACATGGTAATTAGCAGTGTATCCATAACCATAAGTACCTATCAACAGTGTTAGAGATGTTGCCCCATCCACAGAAAACCAAGAGACACACCATGGCTCATCAAAGGACCACCTCTCAAAGCTCTAATCTGCTGCTCAATGTCTCTCTCCACTGCCCTAGCCTGCACCACATGTTCAGAAGCTTGATTGATGCCATCTTGTGCCTCACATTCCCTCAGGTAGTAAAACGGAGTGGCAAAGGTCAGATAGTCAGCTCAAACATGGTTGAGATGGTTGATGGCTTGAGATATGGACAATTTGGTGCATTCCATGTTGATAGTTGCCTGTTTCCAGCTGGATCAATGCATAGTTGATCAGGGGAATGTGGATCTGAGGGATGACCAGTTGAGGCGTGGGGAAAGAGTGCCTGATGTTGATGGTGATGTTCTGAGTGGGAGCAGGGTTGGTCATTTTTGGTGTGTTTTCCTGCTACCCATTAGTTCATCTTATACATAACCAAGTAATGACTTACCTTGGTTATCCACTGATGTTCTGCAGTTGTTGCGATGGACTTGGCATGTGAGCAGCAGATCGAGATCCCATATTCAGGCATGTCTACAGAACCAATATCCAGGGATGCTCACACTGCCACTCATCTACACAATGTTAGTCCTTGTCCCTTACATGAATCACGTGATGTGCCATGTCAACAAATGGTGACTTACCTTATTCAACTTTCACTGTCCTTGTCTTTACTAGGATGCCTAGCATCCCAAATGCCAGTGAAAAAAGCACAGTGTGTAGCCTGTCTCCCCCTCACACCTCCTGTTTTGAACAATTTGTAAGCTGTCATTCTCCTCAGCATCTCTCCTCTATCCCTGAACCTCATGCATCAACCCATGCATCAAGTCGATGATGAGGGCATTGAATGCACTGCTATACTGGGTTCACATGTAGGGCATGCCTTGGTGATTGTTTGGTGATGTGAAGTCACATGATGCACTCCCTTAAAAACCTTCTCTGCAATTATCATTCAATCAGTGATTCCTCAACATTGTTCAGCAAATTAGACTCACAAAGATGTGTCATACTACATTTGCAATGCAGCATCATTCCATCCTTGCTGAACAGCTCCTGGAGCTTGACTGGCACACTCTATCATGTCATGATGCTTCTCAACCCTGGTTCCTTTGCCACCATCACTAAGCATTATCCAAAAAGGCCCACCCACTGTGCTCACCCTTATACCATGTACCATTCCCTTATCTGGCTTTCCTTTGAGACTGACATTGTGGGGATTCGAGTTAATCCAGCATGTTGTGAGGCAGCAGTGATAACAGAGCAGAGGATGATGTGTTGCAACAGCAATTGCTGCTTGGTTTCAATTTTGAGTCCGCTCAACACCACCCCACAACACTTCCATCCTTTTATTGGCTGATGATAAATTGACCCTAACTATGTCATGGTATTTTGGTGCAAACTATGTACTAACCAGACCAATATTAATACCTGGCCTGGCATCATTACATTCCTCCCTCCACCTGTAAATTTTATGAGAACACACAAGAACATATCCTTTCACCCCACTAGATGTCTGTCAAATCAATGACTTCCACATCTGACCTCATTTCTATCCTTCTCTTTTTCCATGGTCCAACATCATTTCCCTCCTCATGCTTGCGACATTTACCATTCCTCAATGGTACAATGAAGTGTTCTTGCTTCTTCTTCCTACCTGTGGAAGAAGGTCCTCCACCTGCAGCAAATCTTAGACTGCCTCACTTTCAATATGAAACCATGCTTCCCTGTTGATTTCTCTGTCCCCTCTCCACCTGTTCCATGCCTTTTGTTTGTTGCAACCTGGCACCCATATGTGTGACCCCTTTTCTTCCCAGGATTCTGCACTGCCCAGAAGTCAGTTTGTCTTCAAACATAGGTGCTACCCCTCACCTTCACCCTTGCCATTCTTGGGGCCACAGACCACCGCCCCTGATTGGGCCTGCTCTAAGATCATCACCATCCTCTCATATTCAACACCAATATCTAAACCACTGGATGAGCAGGCCACACTCTGCCCTGCTTGAAGCAGCAAAATTGATCCATCTGAGAGGTCAAATACATCATTGGATGCAACATGATTCCACACCCAGGCATCAGCCATATAATATTTGATGTTCTCTTCTTCCATGATAGCCAGTTCCTGGCAGAGATCCAAATGCTCAAACAGCCTGAAATTGCTCTTGCAAGGGCCCTCCACTCAATAGGGGGTAAGAACAGCATAGCTTCATGAATATAATGGTCACAGTTGAGCTGAGACAAACATCACTGAGGTCCAGAAAAAAAACTTTAGCTCCTTCCTCTGCCTCCTCTTCCATATCAATCATGGAGGGCTGCCTCTCTCTTTTGACCATCATCTTCAAATCTAATCCCTCTTTCTTGTGGGCACAGCATTCTCTTTCCTGGTTCTTTCATCCCTTGAAAGGCAATGACCATGGTGGTGACGAAGGAGGCAAGGTTGAGGAAGGCATATGGCTGTCTGAAGACATTGGACATGGGGAGGATGAGACAATGGAATGAAGTTTATCATGTCCCAGATGATTGCAGCCTGGGCAGCAATTGATGCATGCCAAGAAAGGACAGTGATGATTGCCCATCTTGTGACAAGCCAGATTTGAACAGTGAATTGCAAGGCCATGCACTGGGAACAACACTGTCATTGGATCTATATTGGGTGTTGCCGCAGTATAGATGGGTGGGGTGGACATCACATGACACCAAGCTATATCTGCCTGCCAATGGGACTAGTGGGAAATACCACCCTGTTTGCCATCACACTGAATCGCAATGCATTAGTCTTTCCCATCCTCCCCTTTAGGTATCACAAACTCACCGCCTGGAATGAATGTCCTTTATTTTGTGCCGTTGACAATATCATAATCTGGGGGTGTATACCACTCCCACAGACTCTGCACACCTCATCTGATCAAGGGCTTCTGAACAGGACAGGTGTGACTGCTGTCATTTCAGATATTGTGCACTGTGCAATTTTCAGACGAGGGTTGCTTGAACTGCTGAGGATACTGGGTAAATGTTGCTGGCCTTCTTATGTATGTTCCCTTTTTTTCTCCCCCACAGTTCCCTTGATCCCCACATATTGCACTTGTAGTCCGATCAGCTGCCATTCCTTCAGCTGGGCTTGGGCACCCACTCACCAACCCATGCAATGCATAAGATGGGTTTCCCAGGAGATATTCTCATTCCAGACTCCTTGCACACTCCATGGTACCTTGCCAAGTCAATCACCAATGAGCCACTGTTGCTAATGTGACAAATTTCCCAGCTCTTCTTTGGTATACTCATTTCTATGTAAAGCAAGTGACACTGGGATGTTCATCAATGAGAATTTTCAATTCCCCATGGACAACAGCAATACCTGCGATAACTGAGATCATGCCCATTCAGGGGCCATGTCTGATACATGGAGAGCAGGTTCAAAGAACCACTTTTGACACTTGGCTGTGCTTTGTGATCAAAACGGGCATGTGAGAAGGAAAGGTTTATTGCAGGAGACAATGGGAATAACCCTGACAACCCCTTGCCCTCCAATTGGATGAAGATCCCAGGTTGGCAGCCAGGTCAATAGCCTGGTAAGTGGGAGGGTGTACATCAGGTTCAAAAATGATGTCCACAGAGAGCAAGCATGCTGTCCTGGCAACCAGGATTGCCTGAAACATCTGGGCTGCTTGAGGGAACAATTGTGCTTCAATTGGAAACTGATTGAGTGTTTAGATAGAGAGAAAAACTCTTCCATCCATACTTTGCCAGTTTGCAAAAGATATGCACCTGCTTAGCAGCATAAGCTGATCAGCCCTGGTTTTCTGTGTGGGTGGACCAGGCAATCATGGATGCACCCCAGACTGCACTGTAATACTCGAAAAAGCAGGTGGCCCACTTCATCTCCACTTCCAAGAGTTCTACTTCCTCTTGACCCCATTGTATGGCTGCATAAGCATGCCACCATCCACTGGCGGAATGTCTCAGTTCAACCATAGTGAATGTGAGCTTGGACTGATCAGCATCACTCCATTTGTCCTCTGTGTGTGCCAAAACAGGCCCCTGACCCAAACATAACCTGTGTATCCACTGGATGTGAGGTGATATCCACATGGTACCTGTCTTTGCATTGAAATGGTGAGTTTCAATATCAAAGTCTTCCAGTGAGCAGTATCTCAGATCATAGGCTGATAGCCCTAGGCTAATCATGGTGTTCCTTGCATGTCAATAGGAATTTGCATGGTGTTTCACCAAATGATGCTGAACCATGGTCTGTTGTGCTCTGGTCTTCAGCCCCACTGCTGATGCTTTGATCCTGATCTTGTCTCTAAAAAGGTATTGCAACTTCATCACTTTGATCATCTGGCCAATTGCATGTTCTGCCTGTGCCTTCCTCAATCTCATTTCAATGTGAGCAAGGTGTTCCAAGTTCATTGCAGCTCTTGCTTGTGAATCAAAGTTTGATGGTAGACTGATTACATCAAGCTCAGGTAGACTCTCTACAGAAGTTGTTGATATATTTGCCAATAACATTGGCATTTGACATTGTTGTTGAATGCACCATGCATGAAGCTGGGGCAGGAGACTGGCCCAGAGCTGGTCTGCTTCTGTATTGTCTGCATTGTTCCCACCCATATGCTTCAATTCTTTCAGTGTCTGTTGGATAACCAGCCTAGGATAGATCAAGACCCCAACAAGGAAGTCTAATGTAGATTCTGCTTACAGACACTCCTCTAGTGATATCCCAAGCTGGATGAATGAGACAGAGTCCCCCATCTCTGCCCTTCCTATTGCTGCAGTGATAGAATCCAAGGTTGTTTGCTCTTCATCAGGCATCTGGTCAGCCATGTGTCTTTGAGATGGTACTGAGATTCTTTTAGTGTTTGACACCATCACAGATGGGTTAAACACACCTGCTTCATCTGGAAATTGGTAAATGCTGAAGAATGTCCCATTGTTTCTCTCAAAGTATTCTGGTTGCTTCTTCCATCAGTGTATACAATGACCAAATGCAACAGTAAGATTGTCAAAGTATTCCTTGCAGTGTTGCAAATGGATCCTTGCAGAGATCATCCTTTGACATAGGAACGGTACTGCTTGCAATTGTTAGACCCTATGCAGAAAAGTTAGTTTTCAATTACTCACTCATATCTCGCTGTTTCTTCCAATTCCAGTTGACAAAGTGCACTTCCAAGCAGTCCAGACAATGACCAGGATTCATTTCCTTGGTGCTGCCCCCAAGTTGGTTATGCTCCACCCAAGTTCTCTCAACTCCCTCACCATCCACCCCAGCAGCTCCCAGTTTGAACAAGAGAGAGAAGTGATAATGACACTGCTTGCAATGAGCATATTCATGCATTTTGGGCATGACAAACATGATATGATCCCAGAGCAGCACCAGGTGAGGAAAATGCAATTTCATCCTTTCTTTCCACTTAGGAGACCACATGCATGCCAAGTCATATGACAGATATATGACTGGCAAGGCCTCGGCCCCTGCAATAGCCCCTGCAAATGTGTAATTGACATTCGAGAACCTTGTCCATGTCAGGATAGTATATGAGATGCGTTGAGAAATGGACACACCTTCCCCAACCTGCAAATCCACCATCCCACCCAGTCTGTATAAGCTGTGGCATAAGCAACTCCAGGAGTACACACTGGAAGAGTGGTAACCAACATTCCCCTGGAATAGCATGGATGTTTTGAACCCACTGCAAGTTTGAGCCTAAATACTGGACTCAGCAAAATTCTCAACCAATCCATCCCAGTAGATCCACTTACCAACTTCATGTCTTTGTGGGTCTGGATGTAGTTGCTGAAATGTGCCTGGTCTGGGAAAAATCCTCAACCATGCAGCAGACCCACATCTTTGGTGTCAACATTTTTCTTCTTTGCCAAAAGGGTGAAGTTCCCATCTCCACCAAGATACAGTGCAACAAGGTGTCTGTTACTGACTTAGATGCTCACATCCAAAAGAGGGATTCAGATAGTATGCACAGTTTGTCCAGGTCAGCTTGTGCCAATTCTTCCTTGGAGATATTAATACTGAGCTGTGGGCATGCTGGACATAGTGGACTGCAAATTCGACTAGCTGCAAATGGAGGAAGATTGTTGTTGACATCATGTGCTTCCCCACAGCACTGGGATGCCTTGAGGTCCATCCATATCTGGCTTGCATGGAGCAGCTCTTGATAATGATCATTGGTGGAGGCCAGGACAATGTCACTAGTTTGCCTTACAAGTTTTGCATAGTAGTCATATGCAGATTTCTTCGAGCAGAGCATGTGTAAATGAAAATCCTTCATGACAGTATAGCTGAAAGCCATCTTTGGGTTGTCGAATGTCACAGGGAAAAGGTTTGCACAAAGTAGCTGAATGTAGTGATTTGGTCCTCTGGGGCATTGACAGAATCCTAGTAACATGTTGTGGATGCCATTGGCATGGATCACCACAAACAGTGTGGAGGGTGGCCTCAATGATGCAGGACAGGCCACACTGTTGTGCCCTAGACAAATGAGGAGGCCCAAGTCACATAGTGACTGGCAAGCATAGAATTTGCCTTGCCATACTTCTGTCCAATGAAATGGATTGTGCACATGAGAAGTTACTTGACATGAAACACACAGAGGGGGGGCTTGAAAACAGTCCCTGCATCTCATTGTGAGTTGCATGGGCTGACCACACCATGTGCAAGCAGAGTTTGTTGTTCCTGCATAGTTCCGAACCAGTTCTTCAGTAATGATTGATCATCTTGCTTCAAACTTTGATATAAAGTCAGAATACACCTGTACACATTGTTAGGAAGACCGTCAAAGTGCTACAGACTTCATACCTCTGTTTCACCCACTTTAACTGGCTCCTTCTGGATCTTAGCTTCAATGAGAGGAGGTGCGGGACACTCCAACTCTAAGAACATGCCAATGGGAATGTTCTTAGAGTTCGCAGATCATCCAAAGATGTGGTTACAAGGAGAAGCAGGATTGTTGATGATAAGAATATCAGGATTCTTGTGCTTCCTTGGACTCATGTTAGTCACTTATGTTCCACACTGCAGGCAACAAGGATGGGAACCAATGTAGAGGTATCCTTGCTCCAGAGTGCCTTCCTATCCTGCCATAAATTGATGCTGCTTGAGTGAGATACTGGCACCAAAAAAGGCAGTCAGCAGGATGCCACATGAAAAGCCCAACACTTTTCCTGCCACTTAGGACCCTTGGTTCTCTCCACATTGCCCCTACACAACTGCCATAATCATCAGTTACATAAACACTAAGGGGCTGACACTCATTTTAACCTCACACATATTAATATTCTCAGTGTTCATACTCTTTCCTATGTCACTCCCAGGTCTCAATGCTTCTTCCTTGCAATCTGCACACCAATAGCTCTATAAAATGCCCAGATTTTCTCTGCAGACTTGGACAACAATCACCACCTGGTTGACACCTGGTGCACTTCAAGGATGAGCACAGGCAATGGCTTTTGGAACGCTTGCCTGCTTTTGGAGCTCATGCTGATAAACATCAAGGCAAAAAAATTGCCCACAGTATTGCAACTGTGTTCCAGGCTGATTTCCCTGATTATGTCCCAAAGAGAGAGGTCGATTCCATTGACCAGGTATGTGTACTCTGTCTCTCATTAACTGATATGCACATTGACATCATTGCTTCAAGCAAATCTACATCTTCTTGAAGAATAATCAAGTGCACACTGCTGATCCCCTACAGAAGTTGCCTGTCCCTCATGCGAGACATGCACCACTTGTCAACCAAGCATGTGAACTAATGGTGACCAACATTCCCAACTTCTCTGATCGACTCACCAAACACACCATGAATGCCAGTAAAACCATCTTCCAAGTGTGACCTGAGTTCTTGAAGATGTATTGGGATAACAAACTGTCAGAAGAGCAATGCAGAGAATATCAGGATTGTGCAGAACGCCGGAGGGAACAGATGAAACAGTCAAACACTGCTGTTCAGGGTACTTGAGGGTATGTTGACCTTATCACTCAATAACCTCAATTTAAATTCATGAGCTAGGGCACCAGACACAATATTCAATACCATTGCCACCATTCAAAAAGCCCTGCATGCACACACTGGGTGGGTGTTCTTTACTTTAGCTGGAGGGGTTGACATGAGTGGGGCAAGAACAGCAACACTGTGAGTAGCCATAGCATGCAAGTGTTCAATGGTTGAACACTCTGCAGTGTTGATACTGGCCGGACACCTAATGGGCTTTGCTTCTCTGACTTCCATTTGCAATTCAATACTGATATTCATCATCCATGGGTGGACTTTGTGAAAACCACTGGTTTGTGTCTTGTCTCAAACACAATGTTACTGTACTGATTCCTGATTTTCTAGTTCCAAACTCTCCACATGATGCCACTGCCAGAGTCTTGCCCACTCTTCAGTGCCCCTTTCTTCTGCTGCTAGATCCTGCTTGGAATTGTTTGGAGATATCAGTTGTCTTATGCACCTTTTTGTGACACCTGCATGGTACTTGTTCTTCCCTGCACCTGGCAGATCCTGACATGTTGCATGTTAGAACACAAGATTGGGCAGTTGGAAATAGAATGGCCAACAGCCAGAGTAAAGCCTGGACATCTCCTGTCCACAGTTTCCTTATTGGACCCTGAAGAAATGTCCTTCATGGAGCTGCTCATGGTGAGCATATGCATCTCTTGAACATATAATGTTGGTGTGCTCATTCAATTATTATTGTAGAAATGCAGATACTCTCTGTTGGAGCACAGGAGAGCCCATGTCCCCTTTGGAAAGGCTCCAAGAAGCGAAATGCTTCACACAAGGGGTTCTCTAAATGCTCAAGGAAAGCAGCAAGAGGTCAAGGCAGGTACAATAATCAGAGTATCCCTTGTGCTCATGTTGATCATCCTGCACCTCAGGCCTCCCAAACAATCTATTTCACAGTGCAGTCCATACAAACTGAAGTAAATACAATGTGACAACACATTGCCATTACATGAGCTGACATGTGCAGGAGTCCATATTGAAGGCAGTTGCCTGATACAGCATCAGTGGGACAGGGGTAGTGTACTGACAGGAGATGATGTGGGTGTAACAAAAGAGACACACTTGGCTTGTCACATACACTAGCTATAACATCTACATTTAACCTTCTTCTTGGAACATCTGTCTTTGTAATCATTCCTGTAATGTGAATCTCCAAGCATGTGGCATGCATGGAGATTCGCCCACCACATGTGTCTGTTGCCCTTGATGTTTGGTGTCAACTGATGAAGTTCATATGGCACTCATCAGCTACCATCAGGTACACCTTCATCAAGATCCTCCTCCTCCCACAAAATCCACTCACTGGCCTCTGTCTGATTGTCTTCGCTCTGCGCATGTCAGTTTGACTGCCATGATCATGTCATTGATCTTCAGCAATTTGGTAGGCAGGCAAAAAAGGATCTTCATCCTTGTCAACATACTTGTAGCATCTGACGATCTCTTGCCAAGGCCACCACAATGGGGTATCTGGAATGGCCAACTTGCAAGATACTGTAAAATCCATGGTATATAGTTTGACAATGTCTGACACAAGGAACATCACCCCATTTGTACACTGCACCATTGGGGGATTGCTCAGTTCAGCCTGATCTCAACTGATATTAGATGGATACTATCTGGTCCCCTCAAAATTCTTACCTGGTGCCAAATCTTTGAAGCAAAGTGTCCTGTCCCACATTCCAATGTTTATGGCCCACTGCGACATGGTGGACCATTGGTATGGGTGGTCATGACAACCCGGTAGGGGGATGTAATGAGTGATCCTGACAAGCACATGCTTCTGCTGCTTCAGTATTTTTGGCAGATGCTGCCACAGACAATGGCTGCCCAAATTGATGTCTGTTCAAGCATTAAGTACAAAGGCACAAGCACCCAGCCAGAAATTGAAATCATTGTGCAAGAGAGCATTGCTGGCCTTGAGCAGAATATAATGAGGAGGGCGATCTGGCCAAGACTGTTGGGTTGATGAGTGGAGGTTGATGGGATTTTTTTTGGCCACAGTAAAGTGATAGACACCGTAACTGGGGAGAGGAACATGTGAGCCATTGGCCATTTGGAATGTTCTTGTTCCTGGGATCTTCAGTAGGTCCCAAGGCCTGGGAGGCAGTCCATTGTCAGTGAGTTGTACAGGGGGGCGTCAAGCATCTGTGACTTATTGCATGCATCTCCTGATGAAGGAGGATGCTCAGGACAAGTGGATCCAGGCTCAAGCATGTGGAGATGATTGCATATGCAAATAGACTTGTGTTGGGATGGTACCAAACGAGTGGCCCCTATGATATACAGACTCTCAGATGCCTCCCTGAGAAACAATGCTATAACATGGTAAATTTACATCCACATATGGTGATATAGAAGATGCACATGCTACCAAGTTGTCAGCCCCACTCAGGAAACTATTGACCATTGCTTCCAAATGATTATGGAACTGGCAGCACCATATGCCGCCAGTGTGCCCAAATCCATGGGCATGTGAGGACTCAGGAGAGTCAGGGCCTATAGATCTGCCTTGAGATGGAGATGAAACAGAATGCTTTTGTCCACCATTTGGACAAAGGGTTCCTCCAAGATGCTGTGAATGCATGAGTGCATGCTGTTGATTTGGGCTCAACTGAGAGTGTTTGATGCTGCCAGGGCCAGGTGTCAGTGCAAAGGGGGGATGCTCCTGCTGATGGATTGCTCTCTGGACATCTGGTATCAGCAGTGGTTGAAGAAGACAGGGGAATGCCTTAGATCCCATAGTAAAGGACATTGCACACCAGAGAGTGTTGCAGGATAGATACAACTCAGATGCTGGTCAGGGTGCTGTCATCACATAAGCACTGCCATCACTGTGCCAGCCTTTTCACAAGTATGACTGTGCCTGATCACATTCATATATGTGCAGTTGGTGGACAATAATGATAACATGGGAATTGTACTAATTGTGAAAGATTCAGTGTATGATCATGTAGGTAATGTAATATGAATGCCCACGGAATAAGTGCCTACTTCTTCTGCCCATTGCTCATGTTCTCCATGCTTGCTGCTTTAACATGTGTGTCCTCATCAGCAAAAGTATTGATCTGGTGGCACACCCCATGGACAGTGATGTTGTCCAGCTGGGATAGGATAACTCCCACTTTGGGCTCCAGTGCAGATGACTCAGAAGATGCAAGTTCACTTGAGGATTGGGAGCAACCATTGAGAGAAGGGGTGAGTGGAATGCAAATAGACACCTTTGACTGCTATAGATCAACATGAGTGGCTTGAGGGGCAGAGCAATAATGTGCTACTGTCAGGGCCTTCAAGAAGATTGCCACATTCCATGCAAGCAATAGATGCTGAAAGCACCTCATCTGAGTCCTCCATAATGTCCAGAGGCACAGGAATACTCCAAATGGGACTGGCTGAACCTATGAAGCTGATTGAGCTAATGATAACCATGCTACCCTCGATGAGGTGAGTGCAGGCCACAAAGGAAGACCAGTATATGATATGCTTACCATATTCCCAAAACTTTGCAGTGAACATGTTTGCTGATCTTGATAATAGATAGTGGTGCAATTTTCTTCTTGGAGATGAGATTGTTCAAGTTGGTGGTCAGCATGATGGGAATGCTAGCAAATCCATCACTGATCTCCAACCTATTGTGTGATGTTTTGAGTTGAGATGAGCAAATGTACAAATACTGCTGGGATCTGAAACTGGGGTCATTTTCTTCTCCAATACTGAGAACTTGCACAAAATGACTGGGGATAGGTCAATTTGCTAACAGGGCTTCACACATACCTCTCTTGAGGGAGACATACATGGTAGTATTCAGGTAAGTCATGTTGATTTGCATCCAGGTCATGATGCTTTCCTGACATATATGACCCTTGGTCATGTGGTCCAGGTACAGGCTTTTAGCAATAGAGACTAATGCATATGCTTACTACAAAGATGTGGCTATCTGTTTTTAAAACATATTACATGGAGCATTTCATGTCAATGTCATAGTGACCATTTGCTCTGGACTGCATTTATTGATTAGTGACAGAGGATGTGGGAATTATCCCAGACACTTGCATTGAGTAAACATGTCATGGGATATGGACTATATTCCACAAGGTCAGCTGTGGAATATCAGAACAAATGCTAAACATGCACACTATGATTAGAGGACTTGTTAAATAACATCTTTGTGGATCAGATTGGTTTACCCTGTGACAGCAGTGTCAAGAGTCGACCATATCACAATATCAGTGCCTTCCTCATAAAAGTACACATGAAATGCCTCCAGTAAGTTGTCCAAGATGTTGGGTAGGGGATACTGCATGGGAAGCTGTCTCCCTGCAATGCAGCAAACCTGGCTATTCTGCATGGCAAGCATTTGGGGGTCAGCCATGTTTTGAGTGTTATGACTGCATGCTCAGTTGAATGTTTGTGTTGTCTTTAACCCAGATGTCAAGCATGCCTGGTGCTATCCACACAAACACAATGCCTTTGCAGACTGTGTTGCAACATGGCAAGAGATGATTTCTAGCATCAAGAAGTGTCCAAATGAGATATATTGGTGTTGCATCAGTGAAGATCTGGAGATTAGCAGATAGAAGATGTACAATGCTCTATTAATAATATTATATATATATATACATGTACATAAATTGCAGCATGCAAACAAGGAGTCCTCGTGTTTGCATGACACAGTAGGGTCCACCAACATATACAGACTGCCAGCAGTTTCTTTCACCTTGACCATGTCGAGCTACCTGAGACTTAAACTGGTTGCCAGGACAGAAATCATTCTACCTCAGACTTAAACTGGTTGCCAGGACAGAAATCATCTGATACTATCATGAGCACCACAGTGAGGGGTTCTTACTGATCCATCTAATGGTGCTAATAACTCAGGATTTGCTGAGCAACATGGACCAGAGGAGAATTGATGACATGGTGGACCATGTCAAGAAGTACTTAGAGATGTCCGGTGTGTGGAGGGGGAACTGATATATGCTGCACTGACATTGAGCATGCATTAGAGGAATGATTGCCCTCCCTGTATCAAGCAATATTGCCACATCCTTGCTGAAAGATTGTTCTCAGTTGGACCCTCC
>NW_024467203.1:1148883-1151231 GCF_000292625.1 Dacryopinax primogenitus
TACAGTATAGGTATCTGTGGATGATCCTAAGAGACCAAGTCTGAAGAGACAGTCCCAGGCAGAGTAGGCCTTATATTTATACCTCTGTGGTGGAACCTGCTAGAACATCTTGCTTACTCAGCCTAGTCAGGTGATCAGGTCATATGACCAAGGATGAGGTCATATGAGGTCATGCACAGCCATGCACAGCAGGTCACCTGACCATCCAATCCTTCCAGCAGGTCCAGCACATGCCAAGGTATACCAGCTACTTCCATGTCATAAAGGCTTGGTCATGTCTCTTGACCAAGCAATGAGCTGGTGCCCTGACACCTCCATGCTGTCAAGCAGCATGAAATGTGGACAATGATGTTGTGCAACATATCTAACACTCCTCTGGGAAATGTGGACAATATCTGGCACACACATGAGCTGGATGTGCTGCAAACATTGCAGGTCAGCTCTTCAACCTGGGTTATGCCTAAGACTGACAGGAGTGTGGAATCACCACCAATTGTCTCTTGGCTTAGGTAGTTAAGGAGTTGGAGAGTGATTCAGATGCTGGTGGAGATTTCAGGACAGGAGTGTGAGGGAATGTTGGCATGACTGGGAACAGTGTTGTGGATTTGGCAACACTCGGATCATGCCTGGTGAAGGCAGTCTCCATTGGGAGCCAAAGTTTTGTGTACGTAAGTAGGGGAGGAAGGAATGGATGGGCTTCCAACCTGTGTCAAATCTAAGGAGTGAAAGTAAATGTGCATTTGCTTGATTTCACACAACATTACACAGACAATGCAACCCTGGAATGATATTGCTTAATACTAGTACAGTGTAGTACTCTGGATTTGGCAGTAATGTGTGGAGAATGGTTATCTGTGTTGGAGTGGGTAATATGAGGTGGTCATGAGCTACAATACAGTGTTTGTTATGATAGAACCATAGGCAATCAAGTGTCTGAGTGTGCATCAGGACTGAGCCCATCCTGACATTCCAGAGCTTCACGTAGATGCTTGTTCTCCTACTTCAACACATCCATCTGATGTCTGAGAATAATGATGAGGTGCATTTTGCAAATTGATTCTTCCTCAAAAGACTTGGCTTTATTGTGTGAAAACAAGGAGTCAGCAGACTGAGCATTGGCATTGAGCACAAAATTAACAGGGCTAACCTTGACTTTGATCTACAAAATCAGAAGTTAGCATTGTGGTTACATGAGCTCATGAACCACACACCTCATTGTCTGTCCATAGTTAAATCCACAACCTTCACCCTCTTTGTATTGTGCAGCAGTGTGAGTCTGGCCTGTGAAGTAGAGTGTTTATGGGTGGTGGAAGGTCCAGGGGAAGGCTGTGAAGGAGGGGGATCTGGAAAGGTGGTGGGACACTCTTTCAAAGTTGCAGCAGTGGTCAAATCAGTTGTGGTACGAATGGTTGGCATGTGCATTGAATAGGTGCCTTGGGACATGGCCATGGGCTCAAGGATGTTATCAGGATGGTACTGAAGAAAATCTAGATAAGCCTGTAAAGCTATATTGATATTGAGGGTGAGGAAGTGTTTTAGGTAGCAGGACACTTACATTGTGTTATGTTGGCAATTGAATGCTGCAAGGAAGACATGCTGAAGTTGATAAGTGAAGGTGATTTATCAGGAATGTTGTTACTATTAGGGGACGGGTGAACGGATGCACATATGCTTCCGTTGACGCGTTCAAGTCACGGTCCTCCTGGCCCCTTTTGTGTTTTGCGTTCCGTGACCACTATGGCAGTCCGTCTGACTTTTGGTGCTTGTGCGACGCTTGTAAACAGTTACGACAAAACCTTCAAGAACTTGGTGATGCAAGTGGTGGACATGTATCCGGGAACGATAGAAGGACAACGTGTAGGATAGCGGGATGAATATGGGTAAGTGGACGATGGATTTCGAGTAGAAGCACGGCGAGTTAAGTGTAGCAAACAGTGCTACTATATCTGACGGAACATTTGCTCTGCTGGTTATGCTCTCGCCGAAACTCAACAAGTATATTGAAGAGGGGGGTATCCAATCTGGAGCGTTTCTGCAGATCGAGTCGGTGAACAGGAAGACGGTAGCGGGCTATAGGTACGCATACACCTTGGACATGTCGTTTTGTTCTCAAAAGAGTTTCTAGATCAATTACGGTCACCAGAGGAGTACCTGTTGGCACGCCCGGAGACATCTGCGGATCTCCAACAGAGATCAGCCTTCGGGTAGGAGCGATCGTTCCTACCGATCTGGTAGTTGGCACAACGCCCCCCAGCCGTGCTCGTACTGCGAGTCGCACGAGTTTTAGACGTTCGAGCCCGTCGAAGAGCCAGTGCGCTACTCTCTTGTGCCCAAGGATCGGGCCGATG
>NW_024467203.1:1151251-1169515 GCF_000292625.1 Dacryopinax primogenitus
TAAGTGGACGATGGATTTCGAGTAGAAGCACGGCGAGTTAAGTGTAGCAAACAGTGCTACTATATCTGACGGAACATTTGCTCTGCTGGTTATGCTCTCGCCGAAACTCAACAAGTATATTGAAGAGGGGGGTATCCAATCTGGAGCGTTTCTGCAGATCGAGTCGGTGAACAGGAAGACGGTAGCGGGCTATAGGTACGCATACACCTTGGACATGTCGTTTTGTTCTCAAAAGAGTTTCTAGATCAATTACGGTCACCAGAGGAGTACCTGTTGGCACGCCCGGAGACATCTGCGGATCTCCAACAGAGATCAGCCTTCGGGTAGGAGCGATCGTTCCTACCGATCTGGTAGTTGGCACAACGCCCCCCAGCCGTGCTCGTACTGCGAGTCGCACGAGTTTTAGACGTTCGAGCCCGTCGAAGAGCCAGTGCGCTACTCTCTTGTGCCCAAGGATCGGGCCGATGGCGGATATCTTCGTTCGAACGGCGGATCGAAACAGCAACCCTCCGCGTCCCAACCAGGAGGGGAAGGAAGAAGCGTGACGATCAAGTCCATCACCGCGTCGAAGGCTGTCGCCAATGGTGGCCAGCCACAAGGCAGGCAAGCCTACGGCGGGCTGAACAAAAACACCAAAGTAATCAGCATGCATCCTAATGCGAAGGTGTCTGTCCCAAACGCGAGCTCGAACATACAGGCTTCGACTTCAACCGAGTGCCAACCGAAGTCTTCATCCGCCGCGACGGGGTCGTCCGCAGCCAACGGGCAATCGCCTGCTTCTGCGAATGCCGTGTCAACTGTCAAGACGACCCAACATTTCAACTTGTCCAACTTCATCACCGCTGCAGCCTTGGAACACGTAGAGCCCACTCGTATTGCGTTCTCAGAGCTGAACGCAGGCCTACGCTTTGATTGGACGACATATGGACGCATATACGAGATCAGCGGGCCCCATCGCTGGAAAAACGAGACGAAGGAAGGCATTATTCTAACTTTGAAGATTGTGGATAAGGATAGGGTACGTCTATAACGTCAATGACTTGATGAGCTACGCTAACATTATGCAGAATAAGATGCTCCTTGGCTCGTTTGACCCCGTCGCGATTGAACGCGTAATGGCCGAGGCTGTTGTGGGAAAGGTGAGAGGTGATCTGATATTGCGGGGCGGCATGTTACTCACGTAGCGTGCATCAATCAGGTGATGAAACTAAGCAACGTGCGAGTCTGTCCAGTGAAGGAAGAATTTCTCCAGCCGGACATCTTGCCTTTGCAAATGATGTTGAAGTACAATTCCACTTTCTCCTTCCCAAATTCTGTACGTCCAAGTGGCTCGAAAGGGGGACATTTCACTGACTGGTTCTTAGGACTTGCGAGACCAGCAATGCCCATGCAATTGACAGGCATTCACCTGCTCCGTGGCCTGGAGTTCAAGTCCCGCGTGAACGTTCTGGGTGTGGTTCTGCATGTAGGGCAGGTGGCTTCCTTTTCCAAGAAAAAGTGTGTCGCTGGTGAAGAAGCCGAAGGTGATGATAGAGACGATACGGCGGAACGCCGCCGCCTAGAAGTGCAGCTAGTGGACAGATCGCTCTTCGTTGTCTGTTTGACTCTGTGGGATCAAAAAGCAGACGACTTCAAGGTCAAGCGCGGGGACGTTTTGTTGCTGAAAAAAGTTGATGTGGTGAATCATGGTGGTGTAAGCTTGAACGCTTTTAAGTTCACCAAACTGGATTTCGAACCCAATATTAGTGGGGTGACCGAGTTGAAGGACTGGTAAGTCAAGATACTACACGCGAATTATTATTGATGATGCTCCAGGTACAGCGCATTGCCGGAAGATCCTGCCTTGAAACATGTGTCTTCTGGTTACAGTGCTTCTGCTGGCCTACGGGACGGCATTGTTCCGCGATCATCACCGTTGTCTATCAAGGACGTGCTGGAGTCCAACCTCGGTCATGGTGCGAGAGTTGATACGTTCCACTTGGAAGAAGCGATTACCGGTTTTGACTGTCAAACTCTCTACGAAGGATGCCGGCACCCAGACTGCAACAGGAGCCTGGAAAATCGTGAGCATGCTTGTGGCATCGCCAGTCATGCAGTTCAGTCGGAGGACGACGGTGAAAAGAGTTGGTGGTGAGTAGTGAAGCAAGATGGTTGCCAGACGGTCTACTTAATCTTACAAATTTATAAGCTGGTGATGACGGTAGGGACGAAGGCCAAGGAAATGCTCAAAATTATGGCCTTCTCGCCTGTGGCGGACGAAATTCTGAATGAAGCTCCGGAGGAATTGGTGAAAGTGAGAGTAGGTGTCTTTCACAAAAGTCCCAAGGGGTAGCTGAAGCAACATAGGACAATAACGAAGGCGGGTATGAGGCACTATTACCCTCCAAGCTTGGGACAATCTACAAATTCACTATTCAAGCTCGCACTCGGCGCTGGAAGGTACCGTTCATCCTGTGAGAGCTGAAACGCGGCACTAATAATGAATAGAATGTTGACACCGGGAAGTTTTATACGGAACTGCAGTACCACGTCGTCGCCGCTCACCTGAAAGAGGAAGACGAGGAAGAACAGCCCGTGGAAGAGGTGGAGGATGAGGGGGACGGGGACGGGGAGGAGGAGAATGCGGGGGCGAAATGGTCGTATGAGTTCTGAGAAGATTGTCTGCCCATTAGTCTGCTACGATAGATTACGATTATGATTGTACAAGTATGCAAACGTTACACCTGCCACCCATACTACGGACACCTGTCCCGGATATCCTGAGATTATCCGGCGGATTATCCCACGGAGCGCTCGAGATTATCCCCAAGCGACCGTACCCAGAGCGCCCAGGGATTATCCAGTTTGGCGCTCTTAGAGCGTCTAGGATGATCCAAGTCGACTGAGTCGGCTGAATATCTGATCTCCGATGATCAAGGTGTCACACCTTGGGTTATTGAGAATTTACACGATGCTCTCTTCATTATGTATAGAGGGACTAAATCATATGAAAACGGCAACATGGCCACGACACCGAGACGGAAAACCGCCTATACAGAATACAGCCAGCAAAGTGTGCACCTGCACCTACCGTGAGTGATTCATGAAGCCGGTGATACGTGGACATCATAAACGGCATCGAACAGGTCTTCAAGACCAAACTCTGCCACCTCGCCTATCTCGTCCATCGGCTTCAGAAGCTCCAGAGCGTAATTCTTGTTCGCCGCCTCCCCTTCGAATAGAGGAGGATCGACCAGCACTTCGGAAAGCATCTTGTCCTGCTCCCAGCGCCGCTGAACCAGGAGTGCCACTCTACGCGGGATGTCTTTTGTCCACTCGACTGGGGTGGTCCGGTGATGATTCTCCATATCCATGTGTACCGTCAAGGTTTGTAGATGAGACAGGAACCCTTCAAGGAGCAGCAGGACGACTGTTGACACTTGGGGCCGGTATGTCACGACAACGCGTTCGACGCTCGGAACGGTTGAAAAGAAAGCCCGCTCTTCCTCCCTGTATCCGCCCGCCAATACCGCGTTGTCATCCGACCATGCTGACGCTATCTCCAAAGACTCCAGCACAGGCATACGGATTTGTGCCATCCATGCGTAGTGATGCCCGATTGGAGCAGTGAGTAATTTCAAGGTGGTAAGATTAGGAAGATAACCGAGTGCTTGATCATCTTCCAATTCAGATATTGCAGGAAATACAAAAGAGTTGATGATGAGCGATCGGAGTTCTGACAACGTCTTAATCACGTTGAGAAAGAGGTCCAAGTCCATCCTCATGGTGTGCAACTCGCGGGTACGTAGAGAGCATCCAAGCGTAAGATGGGCGAGCCGACTAGTGTCAATCATCCGAAGAAGCGCAGGGAACCCTTCCAAATGGGCATCCGTTAGGCCAGGGGTCAAAACTCGCTTGGACAGCACATTAGGATCTGCCTGGTCATTACGCCTGTTCAAACAGTTGCCTGTCTTCACACGAATTTCGCGGAGCAGTGGAGCACTGGGGCCCAAATCCGAAATCGCATGCATGCAGGTGTGGATACATCCTTCGACAGAAAGAGAAACGAGGCGCCGAGACATCTCTCGTACGGGCTTGCGGAATCGAGGGCATGGTCCGTGTCTGGTCGAGTAGCACCCATTCACGGGATTGGCACTGCACCGTAGATGGAGATGCAATGGCATGTTTCCTGAACGACTTAACCAGCAGTCCAGTGCCGGGGTTTCCTGGGTGGGAGTATTGTGCGCAAGGTACCGTGTCCAAAGCTTGGGGTGATTGATAGCAACCATACGCCAGCGTCGACAAACCTGCGAGACATTCATCGGGAAGATATTCCAGAGTGGCGTCGCATGTAAATTATCAAATCGGGACTTGATGAACAGTTCCGGGCCGGTGAGGGAGCCTAATTCGAAGATTTGAAGCAGGATATCGTCGGGAACAGCAGTAACAGGTCTCGGGTGTGTATTTTGAACAATACGGTCTCTCGTCGCTTCCAGCTTTATGCACAGTTCCGAGTGTTCGTCTCGTGCTGCAGAGCATGCTTCCTGTAGTGTTTGTATCTTGACAACCACAGCCTCTATCTGTCGCTCGAGTTCGAGTTCTTCTTCTGTTTCCTCGGGACTATTACTAGTAAGTTCCAGGTTTTCTTCTGCTACTCGCGAGTGCCACCAGTTTCTGTATCTAGTTAGCTTATGACACTCGGCGAGGCTGGTCTTAACATCAGCGCTTACCTATATGCTAACGAGCCCCCAGGATAGATTTGTATTTTGGAGGGGTTCATTTTGGAGGGGTTCATTTTGGAGGGGTTCAGAAAGAATGCCCCACTGGCAGTAGGCAGTCGTAATATACCAAATGATGACTAGTACTGTCGTCACCCTTGCTTCCGCAAAAACATCCGCCAGCCTCCCCTACACGTTGCAAAACAGGATAAAACTCTCCTCCTCTACAGCTACATACATACATAGAATCCATGGTTCGTTAATGCTACTCAGTCTCCAAAAGGTGCTATCTATAAGAAGGGAATAATGCAAGAAACAGCATATGCATAGACAGGCCAGCCAGTGCAAAAGTCTATAATCGTCTTCGTCACGTGCTCATTCAAACAGTACGGTAGTGATACTCAGTCCAGGGAGAAGCATATGGAACCTGCCTTCTCCCGGTCTGTCCCCTTGCAGGGGTACGTCGACCCAGTCCTCCTCCGCCGTGGTACGGTAAGCGGCTGTCGCCCGGCCCATCTCCACATATAACTCGATCTCGAACGCGCTTTCTTCATCGCTCATGTTCATTACCACTACCGTCCAGCCTGCTGGCTCTGCACCCCTTGCAGGACGCTTGAACGCTAGCACCCGCTGCAGAGGCGCCGAGCCGAAGACGTCATACCTCACACTTCCGATCGGGATGAACCTCGCGAAGTGTTTGAGGAGGAAGAACCGCTTTGTGGTGTAGATCTCGTAGTTTTGCGTCTTGTTAAACGATGGGTCGTAGTACAGCAATCCGTCGTTGTATCCGTGTCGGTTGATAGTGGTCGCACACGTCGTGCTGTTGAAAGGCGAGCAGCCTATGGCCTTGCTCACGGCGGTCCACCAGTCGAAGTGCGTGTCACCGACGAGGGTGAAGGACTTGTACAGGATCACACCAAGCTGGAGGGCGCCGACTATCGTTGGGCTACGGAAACGGATGAGTGTCACGAAATCCAACGATACAAAATACAGGCACGCACTCATAGGTCTGGCCAAAAGCCAGGGGTGCGAGAGGGTCACCCTCCCTCTCCCCCTCCCGCGTCTTGAAACAGCAGATCTCCGTGAACCACATGTCCTTCCCTCCGCTCAGCGCGCGCCCCTCCACGCCCATAGCGGTCAGACTCCTCTCATCGGCAAACAGGTAATCATGGTGCGCCACAGCGGCGATATGCGCTTTAGCCAGAGGGAGCCAGAGCGGGATCTCGGGCAAGAATTCGGGCACAGTGCTCGTTTCGTCTGCGAGGATTCCGACGTGGGATAGGCCGGCAGCGTCTAGCGTGCGCCGGAGCACGGAGGGGAGGGAAGCGCGCAGGGCGGGGAGGACAGCCATGCCTTCTTGCCGACAGGGAGATCCATCAAGGTTGGCAAAGTTCTATGTGTATCGTCAGAGTGATCTTCCGCGACGCAGGACAGCGCATATACTTACGTTATCCGGCTCATTCATCGGGCTGACAAGGTCGAACCTCACACCCTCCTCCTGCCAAAACACTAGCACATCCGCCAGATACTTTGAAAAAGCTGGGACGTTCTCCTTGCTCATCATCCCTCCGCAGGCATCGCCATTGGAGGTCAAGTCGGCGGGAGCGGAGTTGACAAATGCTGTGAGCTGCTCGACGCCGTAGGAGGCGGCAGCGCGCAGGAAAAAGTTGGAGGCCGTGTCAGCGGTGAAGTTGTAAACTCCGGGAGCAACATAGGGCGTTGGTGGGCGTCGCCTGCCCCCGTGAATGCATACAAGAGCTCAAGTCAGAAGGCGCTTTTTCTGCAGAACGAGAACACGCACGAAGGGTTCCCGACGCCCTTCCCTCCACCGCCAATATTGTACCGGTAGCTCGACAAGCCCAAGCCCGTGTCTTTGCTAAACAGCAGTTCGGCGACTTTCTCCTGCTGTGAGACGGGGAAATGCTACAAGGAGGTTATTAGTGCCTGAGTATGCAATATGGACTGAAGAGAGAGCACCTGGAGGTCGAGGGGCCACCAAGCACCGGATACGCCGATACCGTTGATCGTCTGTCCCGGAATGGGGGAGATAGTGACCCCTACACGAGTGTTCAGCCTGCGTTCTCCAGCCGTCCAGCCCCCAAATCGCATCAAAGGCGCCTCAGTCCACAGAGAGGAAAGCAGGCATAGGGATGGGGAGGGAGGAAGGGGACGTACAGCGCGTCCTCTCTTCCCTGTCTTTGCAGCATACGCTCAGGAAACGACATGCGAGCCGGCATGTATCGCCCAAGAAGGAGAATTGGTCCGAGAGGGGGTTGAGCCCCGGGGAGAGGTAGGGCGTCGAGAAAGGGAGCCGCATCGCCGCACTTGATGCAAAGAGGGGTTGTGAGGATGGTACACGTTGAGCAGAGCCAGGTAGGAGATGCGAATACAGATAAAAGGTACACGGGTGAGATGGTTGGACACAGGAGTTGTGCGCAGATCAGTCGAACGTGGAGTGCCGCTCGAGGTGGTGTGGTCGTCAACGGTCAGGCCAACAGGTGCTGCCAGGTGTAAGGTTGGGAGGTCTCAGGAGCGTGTCAGAAGATGATCTATGTCTGTCCACCAGCCCGTGATGATGAGATATGGCCGAGTGTGCTGTGCTCTGCTGCGAGAGTAGGGGCGAGTCTGTTGTGTGCTGTCAGTGTCAGGTTTGATCGAACCACCAGAACGGGTGGCTTGGCTGGGCGTTTCTTCTGCTCTCGCGTAGGAGAATACACTTCAGTCGTAGGGCGCAGATGATCTATAAATAGAAGAGTGGTAGAATACAAGCAAAGTTATAGTTAATGATAGTACAGACACACGCCGCTGACTGCAGTACGACGTGCGGAGATGATGACCGTTTGCACCGCCCGATGCGTCGTCATCTCCGACCCGATAGCTTATTCATTGCTTCCGAGGAGCTAGTCTTGGGCGCTTCTTTTGTCAGCGACATTATCTGTCCCATGACAAGGAACGTTCACGGGACCCCGTGTTCCAACATGACAGCTACGAGATCACGAGAATAAGAGAACGCAATCATCCATGTATTGAGGGGTCGTATACACATGACGGGTTAATCAAAGGAAACGATGCGAGGGTAAAAGGAGGGGAATGCGGATGAAGGAAGCAATCTGCGATGTGAGCAAAGACAAGGTAACCAAGCTCCGTCCGAGCTGTCATAAGGATAGGATAGGGAACGACGCGTCGATATCGTGAGAGGGAATAACGAGAGATCGCGTGCGGGGGCACATTGAGACACTGAGGCAAAATACACAAGACCGGTTTGGAAGAAACGATCACGCTTGGGCAACCCGATATACCTGGGAGAAAGTCAGCAATGCAGGGATGAGTGAGCTTGCATATCATATGTACCTTAAAGAATCCTTGTTTAAGGTCGTCAAGGCGGAAACTCTGGGACTCTATTGTCTGCTTGCAATGTCAGTCTCGTCTATCGCCCCCTGGACTCCGTACGCACCGGATAATGATTAGGGTGCACGCTCGCAGTCAACAACCTCATCTTCCCGTTCTTCGGCTCAAACTCATGTACAACTCCCACCAGTGGGTCTGCAAGACTTCCCACATGCTGATGATATGGCACAAGGCCCTTGCGGCCCCTGAACTCGGCATCAGCGATCACGGCCACGTCGCCTTCCATAATATCGCTCGTGCGGCGTTGGAGGGAAGGACCCGACATAGAGAATATCAGGTAACCATAGACGTGCGGGGAAACCGGTTTGCGCGCGGAAGGGACCATGTCCAACGTGGCGTGGACAAAGCCGTCTCCTGATCCGTCACCGATCACTGCGCGTTTGCTTTGCTCAGCCAGCTGCAAGGCAGCTTGGAGCACGCGGGTGCCGACAGAACCCCAGAGTGCCATCAGCTGGTCGCTGTCCAGTTCTGGCAGATAAACAGGCTTGGGAGGAGGGGGCGGTGCCTCTGGCTCCGCCGCAGCCGCAGCATACATCGTGTCATCCTCGCTCCAAGAAGATAGGCTGGTGACCGTGTGCTCGCTGAGGCCTAGAGACGAATTGGGGATTTCGGGCAGTTCCCATTGGGACAAGCTGGTGTCCGTGGGGGATGCGACGCTCTTGGGTGGAGAAAAGTTGCGTTCATGAGAATCGCGTCGAGAACTGAGAGGGGGTATAGGACTGCCTCCGCTAGCATACCTTTCGTCGGCGTTGGAATACCCACCACTGCTGGTACGCTGTGGCAAAGGCAAACCTCGGCTGGGAGGCGGGGGAGGTGCTGAATGAGTTGGGACAGGCGGGCGGCCTCCGGGGATCGAAGACGAGGTCCTTCTACCGGGGGGAACTTCAGAAGGCAGAGGTGGAAGTACGGTACGAGAGACCCGTGGTGGCGGGGGTGGCGGCACTTCCTCTTCCTCGTGAGCAACCTGCTCGTATTCATCCTCCGCTTCGATGAGTTCACCGTCGTCCAGTGGTTCCGGGGCTGATGGGGGAGGCGCCGGTGGCAGACTTCGCGACCTTGCAGGTGGTACTATGGTAGGCCCGCTATCTGCGGCTGGAAGTTTAGTGGGTTGCGGGATGGATCTCTGAGGGCGAGGCGGCGGAGGGGGGGGCACTTCCTCTTCCTCCTCCTCCTCTTCTTCTTCCTCGGCGTCAGCCGCAGCGTCATCGTGCTTTCCAACTTCTGCAGGTTCAATGGTATCAACAAGTTTATCCTCGGTGACAGACCGGGGCATGCTGGGCGGTGGTGCAGGGGGTGCCAACTGAGGTGCCATTCCAAATCCTCGTCCTCCGCCAGCAACTAGTCTTGCAAGAATGGCCTGTCGACGGGCATGCTCAGATTCTTCACTGACAGGGAGGGATTCTGCCGTTTCGTCTTCTAGCTGAGGAGTCCCGTGCTCTGGTGCGGTGATTGCTTCGGCCTTGACAGTGCTTTCTTCTGAGGGAGGAGCTGGTACGTTACGCGCCGGCGGCAATGAGGGGGGCAAACCAAATCTCAGTCCCCCCAGCTGTATGTTTCATCAGATCCGTCTTACATATGAGAACTCCTTCAAGCGCACCTTAGCCATTCTAGCAGCAATTGTCTGACGACGAGCAAGCTCTTCATCTTCTTCTGTTGGAGCAGACTCGTCGGACGCATCGGGTGCAAGCGGCGGAGGTGAAGCAGTGGTTACAGGTGCAGTTGCGGCAACTGGAGATGCAATATTACTTCCCGGAGGCGTAACCTTTGGCAGGCTACTAGACGATGTTTGACGACTGGGAGGGGAGTAGAATGATGGATCAATAGGGTCTCAATCCGGGTCAATGCGTGTCATACGAAGTCTGTACCAATAACATACCGGGCTCATCATCGTCATACATCAAAGCTTGAGTGTTAACCAACACCACTGCTGGCTTTGCCGACTCGTCATTTGTTGTCTCTTCCTCCGTAAGCGGCTGCTGTGTGATCATTTGCGACATTCCAACGTGCAGTGGGGCAGCATCACTGTCGGCATGCGTTACCTGAACTTCTGCGTCGTCCACGAGCAACTCCTCGTCGTGATGCCGCTCATGCACCACTGGTTCCTCGGCGACAGGGTGGGCAAGAGGAAGGACAGTTGATGGTGGCGGAGGCGGCAAGGATCGCCCAGGTCTGCCAGTGTGCAGAATGACCGGTGGAGGAAGGGCAGGTGCGGCGGCTTCTTCAGCGTCCTCCTCCACAGGTTGGTGGTTGTGGTACTCCGTGACTTGTTCATCCGCCTCTTGGTAAACATCCTCCTCTTCCTCATCATGCGCTACAGCAGCAACTTCGAGCTCGAGCTCCTCAGGCGTATCTTCCGAAACTGGCTCGGCTGCAGGAGGGGGCGGCGGAGGTGGTAGTGAACGAGTGGGGTGATGACCCAAGGACTGGTGTTCTTCGTGCTTCTCCTCCTGTATATCCTCCTCCATATGATATTCGTTGTCTCCGTTGGGTGATTCGTGATCTGGCGGTTCGAGATTTTCGTCGGGGAACTTTTTATGTTCAGGTATCAACGGTTGTGGTTCATCAACCTCAGCAGTCTCCTTGTCAACCACGTCTTCTGGCCCGTCATGTACAACATGGGTATCGGCAGGCAATGCAGACTGCGCAGGCTGTAGAGCCGAAGGGGAGGTAGTCGCGTGCTTCTCAGTGGATGAAGTAGATCCTCTCTTAGGAGGGAATGCTGGAACTGGCATGCCGAATGTGACACCACCAAGCTATAAGAGAAACAACTGTTATATTCCAATTCCGTATTTACATCAGTCGGTACTAACCTTCCTCATTCGTTCGGCCATTTGGTGTCTCTCATCAACTTCCTCATCCTCCTCTGCAGCAGGTTCTGTTTCATCTGGCTCGGGGCTCGCTTCCACGTCTTCGATGATGCCAGGCTCGTCCGACAGCACAATATGAGGACTAGAAGCACCATGTGCGATCACTGGTTCTGTTGTCTCCGGTGCATAGTGAGCTTCATGTTCGGGGGCAGCCTGCCCTGCCTCCTCCACAGGTTCTGTTTGAGAGGTAGTTAGGACTCCTGTAGGCGCCTCCTGGTGGGAAGGCTCCTCATGAGCGTCAATGTGCTCCAGTTCTGCAGTTACATGAACTTCGGGCTCTCCGTCTGTTGTCAATGAGGCGGGTTCTTCCTGAGCATGCTCGGTCTCCACAAGCGTCACCTCCTCATGGGCAGGGGCGATGGGCTGGTGCGCCGGTTCTTCAGCTTCAGCATTCTCTGCGCCTTCTTTACCGGCCTCATGATCAGAGACGTGCGCGGCTTGCGTCTCTGCTTCCTTCGCACCGCTCGCAGCTTCGTGAACAACCTCCGGTTCTTGGGGTGGAAGTGGAAGAGGGCCACGATTGCGCCGAGGAGGGGCAGCACGGCGTGGAGCAGCAGGCATGGGCATCGCGATGTGCTGTTTTGGCGGTGCAGCAGAGGGTTCCGCTGCCGATGTGGCAGGAGCTGTCTCTGCGGTAACTTCAGCATTTTCGATGGCTTCGTGAGCGCCTTCCTGGGTAAGGGATACGAGATGTTTCTCTTCAGGAGCATGGATCTCCTCGCCTTCGGCTTTTGTTTCATGAACGGGAGGGGCCTCCTGCGCAAAAGTCACTTCAGATTCCTTCGGTTTCGCGAGTTCGGCAGATTCGGTCTTTAGAACGGCCTCCGGTTCATGCTCCGGCTCGTGTACGGGTGGGGAAGAAGTCTTCGGCATCATGGGCAGCACGGCGATCCTCTCGTGCTTCGGCTCCTCTGACGTGCTCTCATGTTCACCTTCTACTTCGTGGGTATGTACCACAGGTTTAGGTGGTGGCTTTGGCCGAGGGGCACCGAACATAGGAGCCATACCAAGGCGAGCGCCTCCGAGACGAGCCATGCGGGCTGCGATGGCAGCACGGCGTTCGGCTTCGAGCTCTTCTTCGGTCTTCTCGTGTTCCCCGCCTTGGGCGTCACCGGCAGCTTCAAGTGACTCGGCGTCAGCTGGGGGAGAAACGTGATGCTCGACAGTTTCATGCTCGCTCTCGTGACGTGAATCAAGCGCAGGTGCCGCATGTACGTCGACATGGTGCTTTGCCTCTTCATCTGCAGCTGAAGGTGACGTAGCGGAGACATGGTCCTCCTCACCGAGAGCTTTGTGCTCTCCTTCGACAGCCGCGGGAGAGACAACCGGTTTCTTCCACTCCCGTGGTTTGGCAGCTACTGGAGGAGCTGGAGCACCAGTCGGACCAAAAGCGCCCTTGCCCTGGAGAGCCGCCATCCGGTCTTTCAAACTCCCACCAGCCTTAATGCTGTCCCTCGCATCACTCGCGGACATGCCGCCATGAATGCCAGGGGTCTTAGGTTCCGTTGGACTAGCAGCACTCGCCGTCGATGGTTGAGCGGGAGGTTCCGCAAGTTTCGGCTTCCATTGGCGCGTCGGACGAGGGCCAGGAGCGGGCGCGGGCACCGGCGCTGCCGGTTGCTGCTGTTCAAATGCCTTGATACGGTCGCGCAGCGAGCCGACCTTTGGCTTTGGAGGAGTCTCGAGTTGATCTGACATGATAATAGCTTGGTACTAGACGTGAATGGTCAGAAAAGGAGGTGCATATAGGCAGGGCGCAGCCACTAACTGTTGGGTGGTGGGACTAAATAAGGCTCGGGTGGAACCAAGTGACGCGTCCTCTCCGCAACGTGTCTGTCGTGTGACAAGCGGCCGTCAACAAGCAAGGTTGGCTATATGCGCAAGAAAAGGTCGACAATTGACAATGGGCCGAGGAGAGCAGCGCAGACTTCTGAAGAGACGACGCGTTACTGTGCAAAGACGATGGCCGTCCGTGCTCGCCGAGAGAAAGTGGGGGTAACGAACTGTGTGCAACGACGTCAGGAGACCGGCACCAATTCGGGGGTTTTCTACCCCGCTTCTCGTAGCCACAGACCATTCTGCATAGACGTTTCTTGACTTTCTGCTCAGGCACCAATTTTCCTTTCTTTCCATATGATTGAAGGCTGCCGGAGCTGGCTTGTGAATACAACTATGTGAATTATGCCACAAAAACTAGTGTACAAATGCAAGGATTGAATTTGAGTAATGCAGGACCTGTGTTTGGGAAATATCGATGTCCTTGAATATGTAAACAAGAACATGAAGTTGAGATAAAGAAATAAATCGTGATGTCATGGCTTGAAGGTATAGTGTTATGCAACGGCGGACATTTGACGTTCATCATCTCGGGGAAGAGTTGCAATTGGAAGACCACACCTGCATTAGCGTCAGTTTGAATTGCTTCATAAAAAGGCAGGGACTTACACCGGTGACACTTCCTGACTCCGATCAACGGCATGACGGAATATCCCTTTCAGAATTCTCCTCACCTCACGCTCGCCGAGGTAGTCATAGATGACCCTGTCCCACTGTAGAACACAGTAACCACAGAGACCGTTTTCTCGCAATCGTTTGTCTTTCGGACCAAGGACGGAATACAATACTGGAACAAGGGTTGCCGTACTCTCCGTTCCCTTCAAGAGCACGTCGCACATTGCTTGAGCGATGCGCTCCCCACAGCCATTCCTCTTGCAATCCTTTCCGTTTGGGCAAGGCCAAGGTGCAGCATGCCCGTGAGCACGACGGAAGAGATGAGAGCGGACGAGCTCCCGTGCGTGAACCAGGAGCGCTGCAGTTTCAGGCCCCATTTGCTGCATTTCCGCCTCGGTGAAGAATGCAGGTCGCATGCAAAGTTCGGCGTAGCAGCTCAGTCGCCATTCATCAACGTCGAATCGGTCCGCAACAGTCAACCTAGATGTTGATATGATCATCAACCAACGGATCGCTCCAATGTCATCTCTAGACTCACTTGAACATGGGATCAGGACATCTCGAGAGGACGTTGATTGCATTGGATCGAATTCTCTCGAAGTCAAACATTGTGGCCATATCCAAGATCTGCACCCATCCATCCGCCGATATGGCAGTCAAATCCCCATGAAACCTGTTGAGTATCTCAATCCCAGTGCCAGAAGAAAGTTGATAGATGTATATTCTGTACCCGGGATACATGTACCACAATAGACGCTCGAATGCAACGGCGTCCACACCCTCCAGTCGGATAGGGTTACTGTCCGACGAACCTTCTAACGGCGTGCCTTGCGGGGGGGGTAGAGAGAACATGGCATTGAAGACCGCGCTCTGCTCAAACAGATACCGATGAACGCGAAAGAGCGTATGCTCTACCTGCGGGATAGTCAGCATACAAAGGGCGATAAGCGCACAAAGCGCACCAAAAACACAACGTTCCCATCCTCCCAGTAATACTTCTCATGCCTTTGACAGCGTCTTAAATCCATGATTACCTCATGAGAGCAGCTTCCGAGATGCGATTGTCGTCCAGTGGCAGCCATTCAGCTGCTGCGCAGAAAATGGTAAGAATGTGGAAGAGGGCGTCTTGTGGACGTGGTCAAGCTGAATTTATAGCACCGCAGTTGCCGAGCAGAATCAAACACGCACGGTGTATCGCACTTGCATTGCGCGTGAAGCGAATTATAAAAATGTGCATAAGTGCATGAAAAAGGCCGCTAGCGCCCCGGATTGACATGCAGTGCCATCGCCTGCGTGGGTCGTTCGTTGGTAGGCAAAGAAAACGCCGAAAGCGCGGCAAGCCGCATTGTGGATGGTGCTGGAAGCCACTCGTAGTTGGTGTGTGGCTGCCCTAATGAAAATACCAACAGCTAGCGGACGTCGTCGTGGAGCAACGTATGAACGGAGTTGGGAGCGTCCGAGTCAGCTTGAGCCTGTAACGGAAACCGCCGTACAGTGGCCCTGAACAGCATTTCGCCCTAAGCGCCCACTAGCTCCGCACCACCACGAGACGATGTGCATCGCTCTCTTCTGCTTTGATCATCCGGTATACTCTGTGTACGTATGATACATTTTATTTTAATTCATGTAGCACTGACCTATCCGTCCTGCTATGTTCGATCATTCCGTTAATCAGCATACTATGCTCCAACAGGGACGAGTTTTTGCATCGTGCCACTACACACGCACGCTTCCACAACTTTGAAATCAAAATTCCCGGTGATGATGATGAAGCTACCCCTGAGAAACCTGGAGATGTCCTCTCGGGGAGAGATCTAGTCGCAGGCGGAACCTGGCTGGGAATCAATCGAAAGGGGCGCATTGCAGTTCTGTCAGTTTGGTACTATTTGGTTCCCGATTCCCCCAGCTAACCGGTTAATTCTGCATTAGCACCAATATCACAGAAGAATATCAGACATGGCCCACGTCTCGCGGTGATCTACCCCACAACTTCCTCAATCCACCGGCTAACAAGTTCGAGACGCTGGATGACTACGTTCGACATCTCACTACGCCCCCATCTGACTCATACGCCGGTTTCAATCTGCTCCTAGCCGCTCCCAGCAAGGGTGGCATTGATAACTTCGAAGTGACAAGGTTGACAAATTCGGGGGGGGGTGGCCCCATCACGGCACGGTCGTTGAGAGATAATGAGCGTGCACACGGTGGCATGTCGAATGGTGTGGATGGTGCTGCGGAAGGAGAATGGCGAAAGGTCATTGAGGGCAGTGAAAAGTTACAGAAGATCTTAGAGGTGGGACTTGATGAGGATGGGATGATTCAGGCGACATTTGACGCCCTAAGGTGTGTTTGTATGTCTGGCCTGGTTGTTTGGTGTCTGATAGCCAATCAGCATATGCCGAACACCACCTCAAACACGCCAACAGCTACGAACTTCCATCATGATCCCACCACTGCTCATCCCAATTACCGGCAAGGTACCGCCTGGAGGGAACGAGCCACCGGTACCAGATCCGGTCACGAAAGAGATTGGTCTCTGGTATGCGACTCGTTTGTCAACTGTGCTGTTGGTGAAGAAGACTGGAGAAGTTACATTCGTTGAACGGGACATTTGGGCATTGGATCCCGATACTCAGCAACCTGTCCACTGCGGCACGAACAAGGATCGCATTACGCGTTTTCAGTTGGAGGTCATCTAGACAGTCGGAAACACTGTAAATCAAGAACAACATGTGTTGTACAATATTCAATAACAATCCCCCAACGGTAAGCTCAATAGACCGTTTAAAGAAGCGTTGCTTCCCGGAGATAGTTCCCCACACGAAGCGCAGAAGCTAAGCCTGCAAGTGACAGCGCAGCTTCTGCGGGGGTAAGACGGTCACCTATGCGGCCAAAGACGTACCACAAACTTGTGGCTGAGGCGGTGCTCGCTCCAGCCACATGTTCGTGGTTTTCCACAAGGGTATCCACATCCAGCTAAAATCCAGCTGATGCACGGAAGCATCACCAGCCACGCCACACTTCTGCTGTAAGGCCCTGACCACTCAGGGTTGCCCATCATCACAACTGTGTTCCACAACAATGCTGCCCTTCTTCACTGAATATCTGTATTTCCCCAGACTTGCCAAGTGCATCATCACCAAGAGCACCTTGTTTGAGGTGAATGCACAATGCCAACATGTACTGTTCACCCCCAATGACAAGTTCTTGTATGGGCAGTCCCCACAGCAAAGGAAGCATGCTGTGTATCTGGCAAGGTTGCAAGCCAAGTTCATGCTCCTTGATCCAATCTCATGTCTTCATTAGAACTCAAGAAGAACAACTAGCCTACCAGTGCAAGCAAACAAAAAAAAATGTGGAAGCAATGTCAAGAGAAGAAGAGCAAGTCCCTTCAATGACTTGAGATGTGGAAGAAGAAACAGGCACTGGTGCAAGTGGTTGAGGCACTCACATACTGATGAGCAGCATGGGTACATGGGCATGTATGTAGTTACAAGAGAGGGACAGAGGTATCTAATGCAAACATGTTTGTGTTGCAACTAGCCCTGCTCAAGAACAAGGAATCGAGTGCATACTTCCCATTTCTGCTGTTGGCCACAAGCTGATGGGCTTGGGCCATGGCCACATGAGGGGTCAAATGACTTCCATCCATGGTGTGTCAATCATGCATATCTTCCTTGGGGACAACAGATGAGCATGTGGCAGTTCTTCTCAATTTTCTTGCCGGCTCACTTGTATCATCAACATCTTCATCATGATCTTGGTCTTGGTCTTGGTCTGTGTGCTTGTGCTTGTGTGGAGCCAAAGCAGATGTTCATGCTCATTCTTCCACTCGATGGCAGACATCTTGCTTGTTCATGGTCCAGAAGAAACAAGATCCATTGGCAAGGGCTTGTTGTACCTTCTGCAAGTCTGCCAACATAGAGATGTACGACAGATTCACAAGGGCAGGCAATGGCCAGCCCTCCAAGGTGATGTTGTGCCAGTCTTCCACATCTTGTCCAAATTGCTTGTATGACATCATGATGTTCATCTTGCCTGTGAGCTTCTCTGTAGTACCATGAGCCTCAGCATGAACCAGCACTTGTGCTTAACATACAGAGCAACATTGTGAGCACCAGTCATATATGAGCCTTGAGCTCATTCACTTTCTTGTTCAAGTTATTGGCAGCATCTATTCATTCATCAGCTTGCGCCACAGAAGAGCTTGACCCAAACACTTACCTTGAGCTCCCCCACTTGTACAATATGCCTCCAAGCCCATGGCAATCTGGAGAACGGGATATTCAATGATCTCCTTGAAGAATTGCTTGCAGAGTTCATCACCAAAAAAGTGGGGCTTGGTGTAGTCCTTGATGTTGCCCCAGACAATGAAGCCACAAGCATGGCCACCAGTTTAAGTGCTGAAAGCTGCACTCTGATCAAGTTGATCAGTACACAAGCATGTACAAGATCTTTCCACTCACATCCTTCTCAAATGTGTCTTGGACAAGCACCTGTCCACAAGTTGAGCTCATGCAGGGACTCAGACTTGAAGGTGCTTTGACTCACACTTGGCCAACATTGCATGTTCAGCTGATAGTGCAGCTTCAGGATGAGTTCAGAGCCATTTGACCTTTGCCTTGATAATGTTCTTGTTCTCCGGCAAGGCCCAGTTGTTAGGGCAACACAGGCTGACTAAGTCTGCTCACCTAAGAGTGCCAAGAGTCTAAGCAGGCAACAAGGAAGTGGAGTAGACCTGATGACTAAGACCTATCTACAGTATAGGTACCTGTGGATGATCCTAAGAGACCAAGTCTGAAGAGACAGTCCCCAGGCAGAGTAGGCCTTATATTTATACC
>NW_024467203.1:1170058-1184995 GCF_000292625.1 Dacryopinax primogenitus
CTTAGTCATCAGGTCTACTCCACTTCCTTGTTGCCTGCTTAGACTCTTGGCACTCTTAGGTGAGCAGACTTAGTCAGCCTGTGTTGCCCTAACACCTAACCAGGTGTCAACCAGCACAACTGGGACTGACCTTAGTTTTTGCCTTGCCTTTTTGGCAGCTCAACCAGAGCTGCTGGAGGTCTAACCCCATGTACTCAATTTGGGTGGGAGAGAGGGATGCAAACTGATCTTGATGCTCCTGGGCAAGGGTGTGGATGGCATCCTAGTATGATGTAAGCCAAAAAGAAGTGGGAGGAGGATGGGGGATGTTCTTACCTGGAAAGCAGTGACAAGCTCTCCCAAGATTCTTCACCCATGCAGTCCTCTCTTTGATGGAAGAAGGCCAGAGGTCTTGTATGGCTTTTTTTCACCACAGCAGCAAGGATCTTGATGTGCTCCAGAGGGTAATCTTCATTACTCCAGTCAGGAGCAGGTCCACTGCTGCAAGTGACATGCTGAGACATTGCTAAGTTAAGCAGAATTTAAAGACATAAAGAAAAGTCAAGCTGGGGTGAGGGGAAATGTGGAAAGAGAATTACTTGACTTGATGCAGAAGTTGCAAGTTTAAGGCAGTTGAACAGCCATGGGACCAGGGCAACCGAAGGCCAGTGCTAAGGCCCAGTTAGGTGCCTTTGGTTCCCCAAAACTGGGCCTTAGCATGACAACCAGCCTTGCTGGCCCAATCACAATGGGAACCCAAAGGCCTGGTTCCGGCATGCCATGATGCCAGCAAGCAAGGCAGGGACAGTGGAAGAAAAAGAATGTTCTATTAGATTGCTTAGGCCATTGGCCTATTCTATTCTACTTTTCCTAAGGCCAAGAAGAAGCATAAATGTGCTTCTGGTGGAACTGGGGGCAATTAGAAGCCACCAAAACTGGACCCTAAAACCGGGATCAAACCAGACCCTTACGGAGGTATTCTTTCCATGGACCCTAACGGGTCCTGACATATGGTTCCGGGCACAGCCGCCAGCCAAAGCGGCCATTTGGCCGCTTACCGCCCAGGATTTGTACACTCACTGCGTGTCAGGGGGTCACTGTGCTGACGTGATGCAGGTGGGTGAAGCTTACCTGACACAGGGTAGGAAAGCCTACTCTGCAGTTGCCTAGTATAGTCAGATACAACCTACTTGTAATGGCCTGCTCTGGCTGGGTGTTAATGTATCCTGTCCTTACTTGTTCTGAGTGCGCGCAGGTAACATTCACCCCATGCAGTAGATCGGGATTGACAAAATCCCGCATCAGGCCCAGACACGGGCCCATTTATTTCATTCATCATGATGGTATTCCATCTATTTCCCGCCTGTCCTAGCTACGCAAATCACCTTTTTTTACCCTATCAAGGTGTACTTGCCCGTATTCTTTCCTCTAGATCTCTCGTGCACCTCTGGCTACAGTCGACATGGCCCTCTCGTCGCTCGACCCATTCTTTCTTGAGACGATGGTGCTCGTCCAAGAGTTGCAGACTTTGACTCGTACGTACAACGTGCGCAGCCTTGACCCGGTGCAGCTGGCAAGAGGCGAGAGGATACAAGAGATCACGCAGAGGTTGCAAGCTCGACCTGCAGGAGATAAGTGAGTTTTCCTTACTCGGCCGGTACAGCTACTCAACTCACATGTTCGTGCCCTTCCTCCTACCATCCAGTCTCCTCCTGCCTCCCACTGGCCCCTCCCACATGCCGGATCCTCCCATCGTCACACACACCCAGTGTACACCCACGGAGTCGCTGCGTCACTCGCCCACTCCCATCCCTCGCATGGCCGATGACAGAGGATATGGGGCCGACACAGAAGAGTCTGTACGTCCATCTCAGCGCAAGTCGAAGGCTAGATCGAAAGTGAAACCTACATTGAAGGTCGTCCATGGGCCAGAGGATGAGGATCGCTACATCGAGAGGGTGAAGAACGATCAAGTGACGCAACTTCCAGACGAGATGTGGTCCGACATGGATAGACTGATGAAGAAGGTTCTTCAGGTGTGCAAATCGTCCTGCGCAGGCATAAGATTAATGCTTACTGGTATAAGGCTGAAGTGCTGAGAGTCATGCACATTCCTGTGGGTAACGGAGGGAAGGGCTGTACGATGCCAAGCGCTGGTGGTCCACCAAGAGATGAAGATGTGGGAGACGGCCCGTTCTTCACTCCGGACTTCACCAAGCACGTTAACTTCAAAGATAACTTCGTCATCCAAGCGCGTGCAGCAGCAGTCATGAAGAGTAATCAAGAGAAGATCAGTGCGCACTTCAGGCCGGTACAGCTACTCAACTCACAGGAAACAACCCAGGTCGAGCACGGCCTCGTCCCTCCAGCTTATTGCACCCGTTGGCTTGACAAGAACGTCCTCATCGACCTTGCTCAGGGCTCTTGGTCGGGCATGAAGGGTATCTGACTGCAGCAGAACAAAGATAAGCTTGACGGAGATCAGTCGCGAGCAAGAAAATCCAGCAGGAGCAAGCGAGCGGAGCGTCATAAAGGAGTAAGTCATCATACAAGCCATTCGCAACATTGCGTGCTCACCTTCATTCAGTTTGTGATGCAGGCTCGCAAAGGATTGCTCGCATTCTGTGAAGACAATGATCTTGTGCATGCGAACGTCGCTCTAGAGCTGGTGAATGAGGAATGGGTCAGTGAAGCATGGTCCTGTGACGAGGATGGTGTCAACAGCCAGGAGTGGAGGGACAGACTTGCCGCAGTGCAACCCTGTCAGCTGACAGACGCCGAGCGCCTGGACGAGAACTTGGATGTCTGGGAGATCAAGCGTCCTATGTGGATGAATGTGAATGTGTGCAATTCGATCGTGCAAGGAGATGAGGATGAACTCATCTATGATCAGTTCTGGCATCGACTGAAAAAGTGGCGTGCCGAGAGACCCAGACAGCAAAGCAAGCCAGAGAAGAAGCATTTCAACCTCGGTCGAACCTCCGATCGCATGCCCACTAACATTCCATTTGGTTTCATGGTTGACAAGGAGTGGAAGCGAAACGAGCTCCCAAAGTGGGACGAGGCCTACTGGAAACGTGAGAGCACCTGGCCTCCTTCCTTGGGCGAGCGCGCAGATCAAATAGCCAAGTCGCTCATTGCGCCGATTGCCCCTTTGAACTAGCAAACCACAGTCTACCTGTTGAGTAGCTGTTCCAATCGAAAGATACGGTGCTCTGAAATAGTAAGCGCCGCAGATTCAACATGTTTCAACAGAAATGCTCACTTCATTAATTGCAGGTCGACTTCATACATTATTTCATCTATCGTGTTGCCGCATCAGCATCCATGACTAGTAGCGTAAGCTTCAACATTGCTTGCCTATTTGTACCTACAAAGTCCGTCCGTTCTGTAGACACATTAGCTCACCGTCCAATCAATTTCGTGCACTAGACGTACCTTGCTTAATCCCATCGTGATCCAGATACGTCGACCTCCGACCCTCATCATGCATCTTGCAGCTACTCCCCAGATATCCTTGACCAATGTGAGCATGTCCGGACCAAAGTCCCCCTGGCCTTGAAAGCGGCCGTGCTGCCAAAAGTCCACTTCGAGTTCTCTCCTGGGAGATGCGTCAGCTCGAGAAGCTATGAGTTGAGTAGCCATACCGGCCAATAGCCAGTACAGCTGCCCATCTATGAGTTGGGTAGCTGTACCGACCCATGGCCAGCACAGCTACATCACATGAAGCCAGAAGAGCACTCACAAGTCGCAATAGAGGTCGGCGTGCTCGAGCGTATCTTGCAAGGGGACAAGCCAATCCACCCGAGCGAACGTCTCCGGTGGGTTGACTCCCTCCTGGAGATGCTGGAAGACGCCGCGCAGCTCGCCGACCCATTGCGTTCCCGGCTGATATTGAAGAAGTACAAGCGAGTCACTCTTGCTGTACTTGCACTCTGGTGCGACGACTATGCGCTTTCCATTCAAGCGAAGCTCTTGAAAGAACTTCCCACGATGATTGAGGAAGTTTGCTCGCCACGGTGCTTTGGGATCGCCGGGATGGTGGATAGCAAGGCTGGGATACACGCGGCAGTACCAATCCAGCTCTTGCTCTTGCTGGGCGGGCGATAGCATCAGGTCTGGTTCCTTGCCAGTCCCAATGGGGATGCAGCTCTTGTGCATGGAACGCCTCTGCGCGAGGTCTTCAGCTTCGACAGCCATAGCGGTTAACGTGCCTGTGCGTGCTAGCTCGCCTGTTTGCGCATGCAGCTCCGTTGCATAGAACCGTGCGAGAGGATCTTGGTGCTGAGCCGCCAGTACGGTGTTCTGCAGTCATGTCAGTGAGCCATGAACCTCCCGAAAGAGACTCACCATTCGTGCGAGACTCATCTCTCGCTTGAATGCACGTGCAAAAGAGATCTCGATCGTCCCACCCTTATGCCCATTGGTTGGCACATTCTTGAGGACTTTGTTCAGTCTTTCGAACAGAAAAGTCCAGAACCCGTGAATGGGCCCATACCGCCGGATTTGTTCCGGCATATGTGTTACCCAGTGCATGGTAGGTGTCGCATTCTCTGCTCCATAGATCTGTGCGCAAATCAGTAAGTGAAAGCGCGTATCAGACGTGTATGAGTTGAGGGCAGCTGTACCGGCCAAAGCCAGTACAGCTGCCCTTCTATGAGTTGAGTAGCAGTACCGGCCAAAGCCGGTACAGCTGCCCTCCTATGAGCTGAGTAGCAGTACCGACCAGGGGCCAGTACATGAAACTCCAAAACGGGCTCACCTGAACGAATCCTTGAAAGAACTGCGCATATAGCTCCTTCGCCCTCAACAACTCGCTCTCCGTGATTTCCCGCCTCATGAAAATCTTGAGGGCAGCCGCGAGAGTGAGGTAGTTCGCAGCCATTTCGGGGTGTCCCACTTTACACAGAATAGGAGGAATCTAAAGAAGCTCAGTTCATGCTTGCGTCCCAGAGTAAAGCGCTCACTGCTGCAGGGCCGTACAAGATAAGCAGGCACTTCCATTCATCGGAAGTCAGGCTTCCTCCGCCAGGGTACCCAACTTGTTTCGGAAGCCGAGCGAACCAAACTGGCATCTCGAAAGTCACTAGCACGTCATGAATCTCATCTATTTCTCGCCTTGTACCGCCCTTGGTGACTTCTCGGAGAATCTTCGTCTCGTTCTTCCCGCCTTTGATCCATACGTGGTACCAAAGTGTCTTGGTGAGACCTATCCAATGTGAGAACACTGGACCTCGGGGAGAAACAGCACATACCTTGCAGGAAGGTATGCATGGGATCGATGATGCTCATCGTGACTGGGTCGAAATAAGGGAGGTGGTTGAACTCAGACCAGCGCACACCGTAGCGAGTGAAATACTTTGCCTTGAGGTTGTTGTACACCTTTGCCTGGTCGAAGGGATACATGCGCGCTGCTCGGCACTTGTGGAGCTGACCGTCGCGGAGCGGAATACCATCCGTCTTCCAGCCTTCGTTGAGCATGTCAACGCGAGAGATCTCGCATTGCGTACAGGGCCTCGCGCTGTGCCCGTGGTCGGCAAACCCAACCATCTTGCAGAGGGCGGGATGGTTGCAGATAACCCCGAGGAGGGCGACTCGTACAAGGCGACCTGTATTGGATCAATGGAGTAGCTGTACCGACCGAGCATTACTCACCTTCAGGATGTAAAGGTGTCTTGATTCTGATTCCATCTTGCCAAAGTTGTAGCAAACGAAAGGTCTGAGGAACCTCTGCAATTGCTCAGCAGTCGGTTCTTTGGGTCCGGGCAGGATGCCGATAAGGATGAGGTTATGAACGCGAAACCTGGAAAGAGTCAAAGGTGAACGCTTCACCGCTAGATATCTCACTCACCGCAATTCTGGGGGGAGGTTAGCAATGCACACAGACAAAGGACCGCTTGAGTGCGTTTCGGCGATGCTTGATTGGCTAGGGTTGAACCAGTCGCATGAACATAGCATGCCCAGCCGAAGCTCGCCCTGTTGGACTGCTTCTTGCCTGCTTCGTGGGAAGAAGCGACTCCCGTCCGGGCATCGCATGCTCTGCCAGACTGTTCCATCTTAAAGCCCCGCGTATGTGCCAGGAGAACACCCATCGTTCAGGTAGCTCTCACACACTTCTTCAAACCCAGGTTACCCAAGGAATTCTGCAAGCTGTAGACTGAGTAAGTCATATGGTGCCTGGACCAGAGCTCGAGGAATTGCTGACTTAGGTGCCAGTTTGTAGAGAGGAACATGGCACCTGGGGCAGTACCGTTGCCAGTCTTGGTCGGAGTCCTCCTGGTTGTCGGTGTTTAGAGCGCCCATTTCATCCAGAAATTTGGGATCGGTGAGATAGGCATTGAAGCCCTCGAACGTCCAGCATTTCGGGCATAAGGTTTTGACTTCGAAACGATTGAGCATTCGTAGCCACCTGTAGATAGTGTGCAGGGTACGAGGTGGTGCGTTTTGAGGAGAGAGTGCCGCGAGAGGAGACAGAAGTTTAAAAAGGATAGCAGAGTGTAGAGACTTGTCGCCGTGAGCCCACAAGCAAGATGAGGAAGCCCATATCGCATATGGAGGTGTACATTGAGCAAACAGACTGCTCAAACACCTGCCTGCGGGTGCAGATCGAAATAGCATTGGAGGGGAGATTGAGTGATACGATCCTGTTCATCGGGCTGGAACGCCAAGTCCGCGGGCGGTATGTCCAAGTTGGATATCGAGATTCCAAGATTGTCTGCTTGAGAATCGATCGCCGTAAGAGCAGAGTATCTTGCAGCCAGGACTGCAGAAGATGGCGGGGGCGGAGAGGCAGGAATCTGCCTCGGAGCTGTCACTTCATGAGCGGTGACCTCATGTTGAGTAGCCGTACGGACCGAAGCTGCAGCTGAATCTTCTCCAGCAGCGGGATGGGAGACTGGTTGTGGGGGCAGTGGAATCGAACGGGCTGGTGGAGGCCGTGGAGGTGGTGGAGGTGGTGGGGGTGGTGGAGCTGACGGAGATGACGGGGGAGAGGAAGGGGCATCGTCATGAGACCAGCTGAAGGGCGAATGAGGAGGACTTGTCATATCAGAAGACAGGTGCACTTCTTCCTTGCGTGCTTCATGGTGCACATCCATAGGCTCGTCCATATATAGAGCTGCTTGCTGGCTCTCACCCGGCCATTGTTCTTGTCATGCCCAAACTTCATTGACCACAGGTATCGCCTGGCTCTGATGCAGAGCAGCTCAGCTGGCTCGTTCTTGAACCCGCGCGAGGTGTTTTGGGTACGCCTGCACCGTCCAGGGAAGCCCGTTGGGCCAGCTGACATTCTTGCACTCCGAGCAACAACATCGACGCATGTTCTGTGAGGTTGTCCATGCTAAGGATTGACTGTGAAGTCCCAGTGCAGATTGCTTGGATGAAGATGACCTGGTCGATGCATATGAGCGATCTGTTGCTCGAGATACGAGTTCTAATGGGCATACCTGCACATGCTCTAACCCTTCCAAGCTCTTCAGCTGATCCAGATAGACTTGACCAGATGATGTCGAACGCGAGTCAAGACGAAATCCGTCGAGAAAGACGTCTAGTCCCGATCTGGGGCAAAATCTTGTCGTCAATATCCGATGATGTCACTGAACTGATAAGTTGATTGTCGGGTTTCACAGATCAGACGCGTGAAGCAGCAGATGTTTGTTGGTCGTGGTCACCTCGACATGACCAAGCTCGTTCAACGGGGCTAGGTGGCATTATACGCATGCTGTGGGGTCAAGGCTACCTGTGCTGGCTCAGGAAAGGTAGCTCGGAGAAGCACGTGCGAGAGGGCCCAAAATTCTGAAAGAATGGATTACAAGTTAGCTACGGGCCAGACGATGGCCAAGTACATGATATTGCCTTTCTAGGCTACTAAAATGACAGTGGGTTTAACCCAAAAAGGGACTGGACTGGAGAGAATAGAAGAGAAAGATGGAAAAGGTGGGAATAAGCATGAGAGACAAGTTGTTTAAGTATCCAAAAGAGCTGCTAGTACATGCTACCTTGGCAAGAGGTTCCCCATCTACGCCGCGCCCAGAATGGCACGTCCAGCCCGGCGTAGTCCAAGACGGCTGCAAGCACTCGTGCTAGCCATCTCCATCTCAACCCGCTTGCGAGCCACCTCCTTGGCTGCGGCTTCCATGGCCCCTTCCTCCAAGTTGAAGCGCTCGCGGAACGGCATGCGCTTGGGATGAAGTCAAGTGCGGGTCGGGGCAGTTGATGGCAGAGGAGACGGCGTGGGTGAAGGAGGGAGTGAGGTTGCAGAAGATGACGGTGAGGAGGGGAGAGGTGCGAGGTGCGTGTATTCGTTGGGGATCTGCAAAGTTCCATATATGGGCGGGACATCTTCATATCGGATGTAGATGGGTAAGACGTCTTCTGTGGTGTTCTCGTTGCATGCAAGACTCTGGAGGGAAGGGCTAGTAGTGAGGCGGAAGGTAGCGTTAGAAGTTGGCGTGATGTTCAGAGAGGCAGGTGGGAGATCGCAGTAGGAGGGCGGAGGAGAAGTTGAGGAGCAGGTGACTACGTTGCCGTTGACGGACTCGAGCTGGCGGCTTGTGGCTCGGGTCGGGCAAGAGGTAGAGACATGAGCCGTCACGGCGCCCTCTGGCACAGCAGCTGCAGTGTTGCCAGAGGTGGAGACGGTTGTCGAGGTATAGAGAGAGGTCCTCAGATATGCCGGCTCGGCGGATCCAAGGGGATTGACTGCAGTGACGACAGTCGGGCTATGTTGCAGGCACAGAGCGATTTCGTCCTCCCTAGGGCAGAGAACATCCGAATCTTGAGTTGAGTAGCTGTAACGGCTGAGATCATCCACAGAACTGGTGGATGTCGGGGTATTGACCGCATTGGCGGCGATTGAGCCCTGACGCAGAGCGAAGCGGTCGACAGTATCCACAGAGCTGGCAGATCCCATCGACAGTGTGACAGCAGTGGCGGCTGCTGGGCCCCTTGGCACACAAGAGGCGAAGTGAGTTGAGTAACTGTACCGACCGAAACCTCCAATGTGCTCCTCTCTGCCCTGAGCAACCCCATCGGTCACTTGCTCGGGGCTTGCACGACCAGGAAATGAGAGATCGGTGCCAATATCTAGCAGAAGGTCAGCTTCAGTCCTATTAGAAGGAGCTATTGGTGCTCACCAAGACCCCCGTCATCTGTATCACGAGTGACTCAACCTGGCTGCACCTCGCGAGCAGTCATTTCGATGAGGCGGATAGGGTTACTGAAACCTCGATCAGCATGCAACTTTAGCCTGTGAGAATCCGTTAGCTACTTACGAGGGAGGTCTTGACGACACTGTTGCGTTTGGTAGCAAAATTGTAGTTTCAGTAGATGGTGGTTTATAGTTAACGGCAGGGAGAGAGGCTTGAGGCAATGGGCTTGGAGGTTAGGACCTGCACCCTCTAGATTTGATTTGGCCAAGTCCAAATTCACTCATGTGACGTCGTCCCTGTGCTGCTCGTCGTCATTGTCACTGTTGTCCAGCTCAGCTTTACTCCACTCCTCTGCGCTTTACTTCTGAAATGATAATGCCAACTCGGACAATGGATAGCTGGACACCGTTTGGATTTCCCACTTCGACAACATACACCCACCTGTCGCTGTGCTGGCTGCAGCCTCGTGCTCGGCCGGTACAGCTACTCAACTCACAGGTCGGGTTCTCATCGCACTCTGATGATATCCGCCTTCTGCTGGGCCAGCCTCGCCTATGCCTTGAGGTAGCCTCGTTGCAGCAGCTGCGAGTCGGATAGGGACCGCCCTAAACAACAGGTGCGAACCCGGCGCGCGTAAATTCACGTTACCCCTGACCATATGTAGCGCGCTCTTCTCACTGCCCCTCTTCTTTCCAAACCACCATCATCAAGAAATAATTCACTTACAATATCAATACACAGCATGTCTGACGCCGGCCTCGACTCGACCTCAGTCATCTCGCAGGCCATCTCCGACACGAAGAGTGTTCTGTCCCTCATCAAGGATGCGGAGTCGGTCTTCGGCACGGACGGCGCGGCGGATGAACCTAGCGCTGCGACGAGCTGAAGGAACGTTGTTGCCACCGATCTGGGCAAGGGCAAGCAGGCGGAAGCGGCGGGCAGCAGCGGCGGAGGAGCAGAGGGACAGGGGAGGGAGGATGCCTCGGAGATGGGCGGCTTCAGCGTGCCGGAGCTGATCGCTGCTTTGAGGCAGGTGGAGGAGCAGTCGGGGCTGAGGGTGATGCTTGGGGTGCATCCTCTCATTCTCTTGCTGGAGAGGGGCTCTGTTGGAGCAGTGAGTTGAGTAGCTGTACCGGCCAAGATGGCCGGTACTTTCATGATCAAGGCTGACACGCTAGCAGGACAGTGAGGAGGGTCCCAGGCACACCGTCGCCCGACCTGAGGACCTCAAGATGACCGACGAGGGCAACAAGTTCACTCCTCCCGCCAGACGCCCGCGCACGCCGACCATCGAGGAACTCGAGGACGAGAAGGAACACGAGTACAACCTCGAGGTCTACACGATTGGAGGAGTTCAAGGAGGAGTGCAACCGGATCAAGGAACCTGCGTACCAGCTTGGCAGGCAGCTGCGTCATGTCGAGCTCGAGGAAGCAAAGGTCCGCAAGGTGCTGGGCATGCGCGCCCAGCGTCAGAAGATCGTCGGCGCTGTCTGGGAGAAGGAAAAGCAGCGCGGGAAGAACGCAGTCGACGTCGAGCATGGGAAGAGCGCCGCCGGTCTGCACATCATGCACACCGTCGGGCGGATGGCGGGCAAGGTCTCCGCTGGCTGGGAGAAGCACGGCCCCTCCATCAAGCACTTCTTGAAGAAGTGGGGGCCCACGATGCTCAAGCTGGCGGAGAACGCGGGCAAGTTCATTCATTCATTCATTATTGACTACTGCTAACTTCTTCTCTGCTACAGATGGAGCGGACTTCGGTGGTGATCAGCTCAGGCGGCGGCGATGGGGACATGGGCGGGGATGTGGGCGGGGACACGGATGGTGGGGACGTTGAGATCGATCTGTGAGGAGGGAGGGTTTAGACAGCTCGCGATGACCTAAATGCCTGTTAAGATTAGATTAACCTGTTGAAGAAATGGAGTTGTTGTACCCGCCATTTCGGTCAGTACAGCTACTCAACTCATAAGTACCCTCTTCTGTTCTTTTCTCATCGTGATCAGGTAACATTTCTTTCATTACAGCTACTCTAGGTACAACGAGCTAACATTGCAGCCATATGGGGCAATGTGGTCTTTGCCAGGTATGAGCCGGGTAACCTTTGTCTGCCTTACCCTGACTACCCTGACCCAGCAAATTTACCTGCAACACGCGGTGACTCTCGACATCACGAAGCTTCTATCCTCCTCCCACCACGGAAATCAACTGTCATCGAGATGGGGTGCGAATGGTGGTACTACATGAAAGTGCCCTCATATGTCGATGATTCTAAGAGAAAGGAGGAAAGAATGCTCAAAGGCCCAACGCAAGTCAGAGCATGTCCAAGGCAGAGCCGAGACTGACCCACCTGTGCAGGAGGAAAGTAATAACGGAACAACACTTGGAACTTGAACGCCAGATAAAATTGAGGAAAGCCAAGAATCGGCACTTCAGGTTGAACTGTATGCCGTTTGCGATGAGATAGACGAGTTGCGCAAGAAGCTGGATGACATACCGACGGAAATCATGTATCCTCAGCCTATAGCAGCTATGCCCGACGAGATTCTGCTTCACATATTCGAATTTGCATTCAACACTCGCCCGTTCAGCAACTCGTCAATCGATAGAAGGCCGACTAGAAGGACATATAACATTCAGATAGCTGTCTCGCAAGTGTGTCACCATTGGCGCCAGCTTACTATCGACACCCCAAGGCTCTGGACACATCACGTTGCCAATGATGCTTCTTGTAAGGGTACGCCATAGCTGGAATACTGGATGAATCGGTCCATCAACCTGCCGCTGCATCTCGTTTTGGGGAAGCCGGGCAACGCATACTCCACCTTGCAGGGACCGTGTCCCCGATATCGGATCATACGACAGACCTCTCAGCGGCTCGGTTCGCTTTCCGTAGCGGGATGCATGCACACATGCAAACGAACGATCTTGGATTTGGGCCGCTGTGCACCACTCCTGAATGAATTACACATCAAAACGGGCAGATGCATAAATGAGCATCTTACGCTTGAGGACCGGATTGTTCCTTCCAAGCGAGTTTTGCTACCGAGCCTAACGCACCTCTACTTGGATGGTATGCCGATACTCACTCAGATGTTGGATGTCAGTCGGCTCGTTCATCTTACCCTTGAATGCTGCCGTGAAGTCGGAATCCCGACTTCGATTAACTCGACACCATTTATCACGTTCTTCAAGCGGTTGACAGAGCTCAGATCGCTCAGCATCGACTGTTTTGCTCTACCCCCAACCTTTCCTCATGAAGGAGATCAGGAGATCATATATCTACCCAATCTCACCACCATCAAAGTTTGCAACACTACTCGCTCAAATTCTTACGCTTGGTTGGCCCAGTTCCTTATGCCTTCTCTACGAAGCGTAGAGATGGCGCCCTCATTTCCGAATGTCAGAGTTCCATCAGCTGCCCAGTATTTTGCCACTATGCGAACATTCTTTTCGATCATTCCGAACGTCGCGAACGTCACGATGACAGTTAGGGGGGGGGATTCGGCCACAACAGGAATCTTCCAGCTACTCCTCGAGGAAGTGCTACCTCGTCTCCAGACCTTCAAACTGCGGGTCCAGGATGAGGAATATGGCTCCTCGAGCGTCGATCAAGATTCTGTACCGTGGTCCAAGAATAATCCGCGCGATTTGAAATTGCTGGTAAACGAGCGCTGGCAACAGGGCAGGATGCTTTCCGAACTACGGGTCGATCCTCCGTTGTTCCCAGGTGATAATGTGGGAAAGAACTACGCATTGGAGCTCCTCAGACCCATGGCGGAGATTGGGGGAGAGGCAGAGTTTGGGCTGGAAGACTTGTTCGGTAGATGTACGTCGGCAAACTGAGGCCGTGTGTTGTGCTCCTGTGCCCACATTTCTCCCTCTTTCTCCAATCTCGAGCCAACGGGGAAGGTATACATATTTTGTTCCAAGAATCACAAATGCTTCATCATTTCATGCCCTAAATACTAAGACAAACATCTGTCTATATGTACTGTATAGCGCTACAAGCTACAAATTTGATGTGATTGCAGACCGGGAACGAATGAGTACAAGACTCTGAAAGTGGAGCAAGAAAGGTATGTAGCGTCGTACCGACAGCGGACGGCCGGTAACGTCTACCGGAGTTATAGGGTGCCGTTGCTTGCGCAGTGTTGGAGGTATTTCGTCGTGAGGTGGGCTTGTCGAGCCGAAATAAAGGGGTCGCCTGCTGGCGAGGCTCTTGTCTAGGTGTCTAGAGGGAGTCGGTCTAACATTACCTCGTCTTGTGCTCCTCGCGATGGGTCGAAGAAGAAGCGGGGCATTATTCCGCTCCTCCAGCCTAGCTTAGACCCGGCGAACGGTCCGAAGGCTCATCGCTCATAAACACTATTGTTCATGCCACTTCTTCAATCCCCTCATGAACATCTCATAACTAGTATCCCATGAGCCTGCATCAAAGCACATTAAACGGATCAAACACACCTGACAAGCGTCACGATGCTGTTCGGCACTGTACGCATTAGGTTCACCCACAGGCCTTTGTATAGACCTCGCCAGCCCTCATCTGCGAGGATTTTAAGGAACGTTTGAGCAATGGAGGTATATTGCGGTTCGGAGGGCGAGGGGAGAGGTACTTGTATTCGCGGGGCAGTATTGGGCGTTCTGGGAACGGTGCTGGAGGCTGCTGGAGAGGATGCAGCCCCATTCCCGTTCACGTTGGCAGGCGGTTTTGCGCTTCCGTTCCCATTCCCGTTCCCGTTCCCATTTCCATTTCGCGGTGTGCGTCTCTGTACTTGCATGCGCGTGCGAATCACTTCGTGGGGGTACGTTGCAAAGGAGGCAACGGCTTTGGAGACGGCGGAGCACATCAGCAGTTGATAAGCGGACAGAGGCTCCGAGGTCTTCTCAACTAGAGACACCAGATTCAGATCGGTATCTTCCACTTGGGTAAGAAAGGAAGATAGCGTACTTTGCCATGCTTTTAATCGCTCGTAGAGAGGGAACTGGACTGCCACGTGAAACACGCCTAGGAGGCTCGGCCCGAGCCCACTGTAGAACGCACGAAAGCCTTCTGCTCGGTAGATCAAGTACGCAGCTTGTAAGGTGGACCGATACGGTGGCTCGGTATGAGGCTGGGTCTAAGGGAGAGGTCAGTATCAAATGGATGTAAAATTGATGGAAGGGACCGACCATGAACCGAGTTTTGATCACCCACAAAGGGTTTGTAATGATCGTTCCTGTGGCACCGGCTGTCATAGCCGCTGCAATATGCAGGAACCAGAGGTTGGAGATGGCGTAGCCTGTTCTATCTCAACATTGTCCACTTGCGGCAGAATCAGGCACGCACCCTTCTTTTCATGCATGCGAGGGGTAACGCCGAACGTGCGCTTGAATCCGTCATACACGGTAAAGTATATTGCCCAGGTCGGGAGATATCCCAGCATTGTTGGGCTCAAGCCTCTATACAGCCCCCTCACTCCATCTCGCTCCAATATTTGCTTGACGGTCCCAATTGCGCCGAGGTAGTCTATATGCCCATGCCTGACCGTCTGTGCCTGCAATTTCGTCTTGATAACATCGAGTGGGCACATAAGGATGGAGGATACAAATCCGGCCCCACCTCCGGCAAGAATGCTGTCCGGGAGGATGTACCAGCGACGTGGGATGGGCGGCTCACTGCCTGGTACCGGAGACTTGGGCATGGAGGTCGTCCGGCCTGGAAGTGCAGATAGCAGCGAGGGTGTTGCGGACGCCATTTGAGCCGGACGTTCGTTGGCGACCGGATGTTGGCGGTGGGTCGGCGGAGGGGGGGGGGNGGGGGGGAGGGGAGGGA